>NC_056728.1:1666796586-1667015370 GCF_019279795.1 Protopterus annectens
GTCCACAATCATGTTGGAGCTCCCTGGAATATGCATTGCAATTAGAAAGCAGTCAGATGAAATCACCCATTGCCATACCCTGAGTGCTTCTTGACAAAGAGGATAAGATCTGGTTCCCCCTAGTTTGGTGATGTACCAAACCACTGACATGTTGGATCGCAATTGGTCCCAAGAAGGTTTCTTGCAATGTTTGCAAATACCAGGAGCATTGCCATCATCTCTAGAAAATTGTTGTGCAAACTGGCCTTTAACTGGGACCAAGTGCCTTGGACTGTTTACCCAGATAATGCCCCCACCCTATCCAGAATGCATCCATGGTCACTATGGCTTGAGGAGGGACAAATGAACAGCCTGATAGAATCTTGCTGGAATGGAGCTAGCGTCCAAGGGGGAGCTAGCGTCCAAGGGGAACTAAAGTGATTGTGGCCGCCATAGATTATAGAATCTAACAGTCTTACAGTCACTGTTCTGTTGTGAATAATTTGGCTGACTTGTGATTTTATTCTTTGAAGTCTTTCTTGGGGTAGAGATGTGATGCAGGTGGCTTGTGTCCAACACTGCTCCTATGAACTCTAAATGCTGTGTTAGCTCTACATGGGATTGTTCTTCATTTACAGTGATCCCAAGCAAGGAGCAAGTTTGAAGAACATAGTTCCTTGCCCCAGCTGTAGATGCCTGGTGGTTGTGGTAATGAGCCAGTCATCTAGGTATGGAAATGCACAGAATCCTTGCAGTCTGAAGTGGGCTGCTACCACTGCCATGCATTTGATGAACACCCTGGGGTCTATTGTAAGACCAAAGGGCAGAGCTCTGAACTGATAATGACAATGGTTCCCAGCTGGGCATGCAAATATCTCCTGGAGCATTTGTCTATTTTATGTGATTATGCATCCTGAAGATCCAATGGTCTTTTCCTAAGAACAGGAGAACAGACTGAACCATGACCATCCGGAATTTGGTTTGTTGAACCGACTTTTTAAAGATACTAAGATCCAAAATCAGTCTCCAGTCCCGTTTTTTTTTTTGGCACTAAAGAATCTTGAGTAAACTCTGGATCCTATCTGGCCTGGGGTCACTGCTTGGAAGACTCTTGTCGTGCAGTTTTTGAATTTCTAAAACTGCTGCATCCCTGTGACTGGGTGGAATGTCCGGGATTCTTTTCAGTTGTTTGGGCTATTTTGAAAAGGGAATATTGTAACCTGTAGTTATAATCCTCTGCACCCAACTGTCCATTGTTATATTTAGCCAGGCAGGTAGGTAGGTGCAGGGATAGTCGCCCCCCCCAACTGCCTCCAGAGAACAACAATTGGGCCTCCATTCAGGAGCACTGCTAGGAATTACCAGAGAACGAATCCATGGAACCCTGATTTTGTGGGACACCTTTGCCTCTAGCACAGTATCTTCCATTGTAACTCCCCCTCTGCCCCGGGGGAGTCATTACCATGACAGTCCTGGAAAGGCCCTTGGGACTTTTTGGAACCATAGTTTCCCACTCCTCTGGTTACTGTGATAGGGACGTTGAGGAGTGGAAAAGTCTACTGCCATGGCAGAAAGGGTCTTTTCATCCTTCTCGCATCTGGCAAGGGTCACTTTAATTTTGGGGCTAAAAAGGGATGTTCCGTCAAAGGAAGCATTGATGAAAGAAGATAAATCGCTCCACAAACTAACATAAGCGCATCCAGGAACGTCTCCTAATGGCTACACCAGAATCCACTGCTTCATCGTCCCTTCAGCTGCACGTGCAATGAGCTGTATGGACGAATTACATATTGAATCAAGGGCTGCCAACTGGGAGGCTACTTTCTCCTGAACCGCCTCAGCTATGGTTCCAGTTATAGTGTCGGATAGCTCTCATCAGATCTTATTGAAGCCTGGTGAAATGTGCCATGAAGTTCAAGGACCTAAATGTGAAGGTCAATGGAAGAGTATACTCTTCTCAAATCTATCCATCATCCTGGACTATTAGGGGGATGGATACTAAGATTTTTATCAGCAAGTTCTTTTTTAGTGGCTGCTGCAATCACCATGGCACCTACTGGTACCTCATTTAGCCCAATGCTGCAGATCCGTGGAAGCTGACAAAATACAGTCTGGTCTCTTGGGGACTGGTTCAATGGGATCAGGAATCTTCCAAGCCCACCATGCAATCAACATAATTTAGTCAGTGGGCAGAGAGAGAGATCCAAGAAGTAGATGGTCAGGCACGGAAGGCCTCCAGGTATACAGACTCTTCTGAGGAAGGCTGTTGGAAGTCCAGCCACCCCTCTGCTTCAGGATCTCTAGAATGTCACCAAACAGTACATCTTCCAGGGGTGGCTTTGGGGAACCCTTCCCCCTCATCAAAATCGGTATCTTCTGTGCAAAACTCTTCAAGGGAGTCCAAGTGCTTACTCTTGCACTTTCTCTTCAGGGGTACTTCCTCAGTGGGACAGGCCAGGGAGGTGTCTGAAGATGGTTGAATCGGGAAGTACTCCTCCCATTGCTGCTTTGTGAATTGCTTATCCAATCTCTCTTCCCAATCCTTTCTGACCTCCTCCGATTGATTATTATAGTTATTATGCAATATTTTATATGCTCTAATTATTCCGTTTTTAATAGCAGCTTCTGTTCTAGATTCTACTAAACTACCAGTGCCGGTCTTTCATTTAGGACCCCCCCCCCCCAATTTCTTTGTTTGCCTATATTTTCATATCAATTCCTGACAGGGATGGCAACCTCTAACCTGCATTCCAAATAAAATTCTTGGCATCTTTTCCATCTCTAGTTATTTGCTTTCAATACCACTGTTCCTTTACCATTTTTCTCCAGTTCCAGCCCAAAACTGTCTATATCCCTAATTGCAGTCATCACTATGGCCAGAATCTTTTCCAATCCCATTGGTTTAGTTCTTAGAATACTTTCTGCTACTTTATGGATATACTATTCTGTATGATTACTGTTATTCTCTCTAAAGGCCTGCATTCAGAATCCCAGTCTCGCCTTGTTTCTTGAGCTTCCCTCATTTCATCATACCTTTCCACTTTGAAATATATTTTTCTGCTGCTGCTATGTATGGGAGTCTTAACTGTGTAGCTCTGAAATACCCTTCAAATTGGGTAAACTCAATCCACCATATTCTAATCATCTTATCCCACTTGATTCTTGCCATTTTCCCCTCCCAGGTGAAGTCCTTCAGCTCTTTAACTGCTATCCACAACTTCTCCTCTGGTTGATAAAACTATGTCTGACCTGTCTACAAGACTAAAGGAACTGTAAACATTTTTAACTACTTGTATCTTATCATCCATATAGCAAAGCTTCCATTTTCCTCAATTTTTGTATTAGCTTTTTAGTCTTTTCACACATATCCTTAGCTGCCACACTAGCATCATTTTAATCCATACTCCTAAATACTTCATTTTATCATGCCTGTATAAATATGGGTATTCCTGAAGTAATTTGTGGCTGGGTGCATAATTTACCACTACTGCCTTCATGTTAGCTTCATTAATTTTGTATCACCAAAAGATCCGAAACGGTCTCAAAATATTCCACAACATTGCCGTGTCTCTTTTTGGTTTTGTCAGGTATAAAATATCTGCAAATAAAGCCAGCTTTTCTCGACTATCATACCAATTACATCTTTGAATTTCTGATTCCCTTGTTTTCTTTACCAATGGTTCAAATTTATAATGAAAATTAATAAAGGGGAAAGAAGACACCCCTGCCTGGTTCCTCTGTTCAAACAGAAATCATCAGAGAGGACTCCACCCACTTAAATTTTCACCTCCAATCCCTTATATGACCTCTTAATCAATAATCGACCTTATTTTTTTTCAAGAAATGCAAGTGCTTCCATTGCCCATAAAAGTCCCACCTTACTCTGCCAAATGCTCTTTCATCAAGACCCACCAACAATGATATTTTCTTACATTCTGCTTCCCTCTGGGGCATCAATGTTCTGTTAATATTGTCAGATATTTGCCTGTTCTCCACAAAAGCACATTGATCCAGATCAGTTTTGCCATTCTTTTAGCCATTATAGACAAACACTTTAGTCATGGTTTAGTAATGAAATGGGCATGTATGAAGCTGGATCTGATGGATCTTTATCCTGTTTAGCTATTACAGCTACCACTCCTTTCTTCCTGGATGTTGGTACCTCTCCTCCTCTTAAAATACTGTTAAACAAAACCTTCCAGATCTTTATCAAATTTTTCCTCCTAGCTTCCAAACTTCCATATCTATTCCTGGGGACTTTCCTATACATTGGTTGTACATCACAATTTTATTTTATCTCCTCCTATTCTAACAGTAATCGAGCCTCATCTACCCTCTCCTCCTCTTAAAATACTGTTAAACAAAACCTTCCAGATCTTTATCAAATTCCTCCTAGCTTCCAAACTTCCATATCTATTCCTGGGGACTTTCCTATACATTGGTTGTACATCACAATTTTATTTTATCTCCTCCTATTTTAACAGTAATTGAGCCTCATCTACCCTCTCCTCCTCTTAAAATACTGTTAAACAAAACCTTCCAGATCTTTATCAAAATTTTCCTCCTAGCTTCCAAACTTCCATATCTATTCCTGGGGACTTTCATGTACATTGGTTGTACATCACAATTTTATGTTATCTCCTCCTATTCCAGTAATTGAGCCTCATCTACCTCTAAACCTTGGCATATTTAGTTATTCCATAAACATTTCCATTTGTAGCTTTTCTTGATTTTCATACTTCTCGGCTTTATAGAGTCATAGAATTTCTGAAATATTTATAACAGCTCTACAGGATCTTGTTACTCTGCTTGTTTTAGGCTCCCTAAGTTTGGCAATACACAGCATGGTTTCCACCCCATAGTACCACTACTCCCCTTCTGTTTTACTACTACTATTAACCAATACAGAAATTGAGAAACTGGTATCTTCCTGAATCTGTCCAAAGCATTTGACACTGTCTGCCACCAGGAACTTCTCACTGAACTCTGACCTAAAACTCAGTCATTCTTTTACTGCATGGTTCTATAACTAGTTGGCAACAAGCTGTTAAATGGCAAAACGCTCGCTCATGTTACCTGTCACCATGGGGGTTCTTCAGGGTTCAATTCTAGGACCTCTTCTCTTCAGTATTTTTACTAATAAACTTCACACTGCTACCCATCCTGCCTCTGTTGATCAGTACATGAATGACTACAGTTATCACCACTGCTCCCACCCTACAACAACTTAAAGATATATATATTTTTCTCTGTGGAATCCTGGCTCTCAGACTCGCAACTGATTCTTAACCCAAGCAAAACTAAACTTGTGCTCTTTTCACCCACTAAATCCACAGACTACATTTTTCATATGTATTCCTCTAGTATCCTAAATGAAACTTCTAGGTGTTCTAATTGACAAACACTTATCTCAAACTATCAAAGACGCAAACTAGGAACACTACACAGAACCAAACCATTTTTGCCAACAATAAAAGACAGGCAACTACCAGAACTCCCTCTACTCTCCTATATGCCTCCTCTAGCTTGGCAAAAATAAAGAGAACAGATTTAGCAAAACTAGAAGCATACTACAATAGCCAAATTTGCTAGACTCCCCACATAGATTCCACCACTGCTCTACAACAATTCAACTGTTTAGAATCACCCCATTACTTAACCTATACCCAGCGTATCACTGCCCACAGACTGATACACCAACCAGAAAATTCCCCTGCCCTCCAAAATCTACAACCCTGCATGAATAATTGGGTCCTACATTCCTCTAATAAATCACAACTACAAATCACCAAATCCAACAATAGTGCTGGAGACTCTACTTGTACCATATCACCAAAATCTGGAACACAATCTCTCAACTTACAGCTGCAGTTAACCCTACTCTTCAAAAACCTAGTTAAAACAGGTGATCCTTAAGAACTGACTGCCTCTGCTCTAGCCCTGGCTAACTCACATTTCTTAGTCTGTTACCTATCGTATGTAATTCTCTTCTGCTACTTATCTCTCACTCAAACCATAAATTCTTTCATTCTATATTCTCCTCCCACTCAGCTCAATTTCATTCTCACTCCTCCCCTTCACTCTAAACTTGCATACCTACCTTAATGCTGCTCTCTACCTATCTTCGTCCATCTGTTTCCTTTATACTAGACTTTCTCCTACCCTTATTTCATATATATATATATATATATATATATATATATATATATATACATACATATACACACACACACACACACCCCACACATTATAATATATATATATATATACATACATATATATATATATGTATCACACACATACATACTCTCCCCTTTATACTGTCAATATGTTGCTCTTTTCATTCCTCTAGTTTCTCCTTCCTCAACCCTGTTCTACATGACCTACATGGTAAATGGATCAAAATAACATTTTAAAAACAGGAACTAGTAATCATTTTAAGTATCAAAAGAACTACATTATTTACCTTGTAAAAAGTGATGTGCAGCACCTGTTCATAAGAATTCAAGTACTTATTAAATTAATAAAAATTCATAATCATGAAATACATTAATTTACATTTGTCCTTCAGTTTTTGTCTTTATCAAAGAAATGTATTTATTTAATTTGCATTTGTTTACTGGGATAGTCTACTCGGCCATTATGAGCCCATTTTCAGTGGAGGCCCAGGGAGAAAAGCTGCAACATAAGATAGAGTACACACACAATGTGAATAAATTAACAGTATATACAACAGAGGCAACATGGTTAACAATTAATTGAATTACTGGTAAAACAAATTGACAAATAGAGAATTAAATTAAAAAGATTATTACATAAAATGTAGATTCCAGTCCGTTTCTTCTGTTTTTTTTCTAGAATTTTATTTTTCTGTATAAAGTCCAGTGCATCTTCCAAGGTGTTCAAAATCTTGCTTCCAGCAAAAATAAGGATTCCCCTTCCTGAAGGAAATAAGATTTGTGCTTTTTCTTTAAGCTTTTAGCAAGTGGCACACACATTTTTTTCTCAGACATCACCAATGTAGAATACTCATTTCATATCTTATAGTATTTTTAACTGGATGGTTAAGTCTGTGCAGCTTTTAAGACTAAATCATTATCTTGACTTGAGAAAAACCTTATGATCACCGACCTTGGTGAAGGTTTTTTTTTTTTTTTTTTTTTTTTTGCTACGTTAGAAAGTGATCAATATACTGTTTCAATGCCAAAGGAAAAAGCTTCAGGCAGCCAGGTATTAAGGAACTGAATCATACTGACTCTCTTCTTTTTCAGGAATCCCATAAATCTTGATGTTACTTCTAGATCTGTTCTCCAAGTCTTCTATTTTATCCCAGAATAAGTTGTTTTGATTCAGCAGAAATTCAGTGTTACTCATTTTCAAGTAATCTTCCATCAAAATCAGACATTGCCTCTCCTATGCTCAAGATTTGTTATGACTGTTTATAAGATTCACTCAGCACTTCTACTTTTTTTTTTAACATTCCTATTTAAAATTATCCATTTTGCTTTCTAATTTACCTATCTTTACAGATAACTCACTGATGTTACTTCGCATACCCTGCAAGTCTTTTTTCATAATAGTGTCCTGCACACTGGGCTTAGAGTGGCTCATTATGAGACAATTAGTTCTTTCTAGTTCTGGACAAGAGTTTTAAATTTGTTTGCTTACTTTTTTGTAGTAAGTATTTCAGCAGATGTTCAACTATAAGTCAATCAAGTTTTGAAATGTTCTATTTAAGGTGTTTTATTTTTTTTTTGGTAAAAATCCTGTCAGAGATGTTAAAATGAGGCAGAACTAAAAAAAGTGCCAACTGCTCACCATCTTAGCCACATTCCCTGCTATAACTGTCTCCATATGGAGCTCCCAAAAGTGGGGGTGCATGAAAGGTGCCATAAAGCTGTGAAAAGCTGGTTGGTTGTATGGGGTAGGACCCATTTAGCTTAGGCTACAACAATCATCTATTACAATAGATATTACGGTAAGTATATTGACACTGTACTGTTATGCGACAATATTTATCATATTCTTGCATGCAATGAAAGCCAGTGGAATAATTACAGCAGTGAGTTGCCAGCATCATGATGGATGACCAGTTGTATTACTATGGAAGATGCAATGGTGACTTCCTTGTGTTTACAGACTGGTACTGATAAAATATATTTAATTCAGTGAACAGTTTTATGATTTTATGCTGAAAAGCATCCTGGTGGTTTGTAGCATGCACAAGGAATTTACTCCAGCACAATGATTCACAGAAATGAATGCCTGACATACAAATAAATAGCTTAGCAGTATTCAATCATTCTGTGTGCTCTTGTCAGCAAAGGCTTACACTATTTGCAATGGGAATTGTTTTCCAAGTTATTTTGCTTAGTTGCATTTTTTTAGTCAGTGTGGTCTGCACTTTCAATGTTTTAAGATCTTGACTCAGTCTTACTTTAGACCTTGAAATCTAGGGTCAAGTACCCTTCCTCTCAACCTAAACATCCAGTTTTCTTAATTACTAGAGCTGGAAGATAGAATTGTCCAATATAAAAAAAAAGTCATACCAAGGAAGGTTTAAATTTGGCTGTGAAATCACTACTAATGTGCATTGTTAAAAGGTGAAGAAAATTAAACCGCTCTTGTAGCTCCAGAGATATTGTTTTCTTTAATAAATTAAATCCCCTCTTGCGCATTTGTAGTTGATTGTGAACAGATTTTTTTTTTTAAATCTTTCCCTGCAACTCAGTTGCTTCACAGAATAAATCTACCTTGTGAAACACCTTTGGATTCTTTCCATCCTGTTTACAGCCACTCCATATTCCAAGATAGGTCTAATAATAGATTTTTAGATTGGAAGCAATACTGTCGCTTCCATATTGTTGATGGTACTCAAAATAAAGCCTCTACTTCCTTAAGAAATTGTCACCGATTATTTCTGGAGTTGTTGAGATCTACAGAAGAGTAGAAAGAGAGGCTAAAATAGATGCCAAGACACAGGTACCAGTGTTGATACTGGCCCTGTTCCATTAGCTCATGTAGAGTCTCAAAAATTAGTCTAAATAAGAGTGATAGTATATAATGATTTTATCTTGGCTGATTTTGTCACATTCTTTGCAAAATATTTTGTATAGTCTTCCCTGGGAAGGAGACCTAAAAGGTGAGAAGAGGGATCATGCTCATTTACATAATTTTTTAAAACTTATTTGTTGACTGGGTAAGCTCACTGGAAAAATGCCCTTTTTGGGGGGGGGGACTCTAGCACAGTCTAGTTAAAACAACTTGTTCAGTATCACATAGTAGGTAAATGAAGGTAGAAGGAAATAAACTATTTGCTAGGCACAGAAAGCAGCTCATGAACATCTCCAAGCTTTAAACATCTGGACTAACTACCAAGTCAAGTACAAAGCAGACAGGTTTAACTGAGAAATGAACTCAAGACTGCCAGTGTCCTTGTGCTAACCATTACACACCATGGAGCTTCAATATCAATAGCTTCTGAAGATGCTGTACTCCTACAGAGGACACCTTTGGGTGCCATGGGGGGGGGGGGGAGAGTAGGGAGAGGGCAACATGAACAATACTGCACGTGCTTGTAAATATGCTTGCCACAAGGTACTTTCTTGAGAAGTAGCCACTCCAAGAGAGTAAAGGTTAATCTCAAACTGGCTAAAGAGCCTAGAGAAACATACTACTAGAACAGGCAATGGAAGTTAAAAAAAAAAAAAAAAAAAAAACCCAACCAGGAGGTCATCCCAAAAAACACTACAGAAAAAAGAAATTTCATTGCATGATGCAGCTTTTCCCTTGAAGCACCCTTTGGCTTAAAGTGTGTGACCAAACAATCTCTAATGGGGAAGGATTAGAGTACTCTAGCTCAGCAGCACATTACAGTGGTTGTGAGGGAGTTAGAACAGTTTGGGAAACTAGCAGAGCTATGACAAAGGAGTTTGGCACCTCAGGAAAAACACCATTTGGTATTTCCCAGAGACCATAAGCAATCATGATCAATTAGTGACTCTTGTAAAATTAGAAGTTATGTA
The DNA here is from genome assembly GCF_019279795.1 of Protopterus annectens. Lineage (NCBI taxonomy): Eukaryota > Metazoa > Chordata > Ceratodontiformes > Protopteridae > Protopterus > Protopterus annectens. The sequence continues at coordinate 1,666,806,591 of NC_056728.1, forward strand.
CTCACCATAACGTTCCATCTGAGTAGGTACTTCATTCTCGGATCCGACCGGCAGCTTTCCAAGCTTCAAGATCCGAGCTCCTAGCTCCTCCCCTCTACCCACAATCCCCTGCCACCACCACACTACCTCAGATCGGTTTTGCTGTATCACCTGAAAAAACCTGTAATAAACAGGTTCAGATATTCTCAAGAATCATAAAGATCCTAGAAACCCGATACAGGTTAGGGGGGATGGTTGCAAACAAAAGTACCTACTCAGATGGAACGTTATGGTGAGTACATAACTTCTAAATCTGAAGTAGTTAGTTCATTTGTTCTGCAACCTGTGGGACAGAGTCCCCAGCTACCTAAACAAAGAAACCTGGGTGGTCTATGGGAGGATATTCTGAAGCACAGCGGAGCCAAAGGATGCCCTGCTTCTAGATATGTCCAGCTTATAATGAGAAATAAACATATGAGCAGAAGACCAAGTGGCTGCTGAACATGTCGTCCAATGGCATCCTGGACCAGAAGGCTGCAGAAGTTGTGATGGACCTTGTGGAATGCGCATGGATTTTGAATGGGGTTGTTTTGCCTGATGCCTTATAAGCCAGAGAAATACATTGACAAATCCAATTAGCCAGTGTCACGTTGGATATAGGTTTTCCCATGAATGAAGGAGCAAATGACACAGAGTTGATCAGCCTTACGAACATCTTTGGTCCTTTGCAGGTAAAAACGCAACTGTCTATGTAAGTCTAGTATGCAACATGTATTCTCCCTCATTTTGAAAATATTTGAAAAACACTGGCAGATTGATAGTCTGATTGATATTTGCCACAGATGCCACTTTTGGTAAGAAAGACGGGTTAGTCCTGAGAGACTCTGTCATTGTGGAAAATAAGATAGGGAGGTTTCATGCACAAAGCTTGGAGCTCTGAAACCCTTTTAGCAGAAGTCATGGCTACCAAGAATGCTGTTTTCCAGGACAGAAATTTAAGGGGTACAGAAGCTGCAGGTTCAAAAGGAGGTTTCGTTAAGGCTTGCAGAACAAAATAAGTCCCAAGGGGGAGTCACGGATTTCACTGGTGGCTTGAGAAGGAAAGTGCCACGCAAGAATGTCTTACACAATTCTGTTGATGCTAGAGATACTAATCAGTCTCCCACATGAAAATGGGATATTGCTGCCAACTGTACTTTAACCGTTGATGCACTGGCCCCTTGTTCAAAAATCATGGACAAAAAATCCAAGACTGTAGGAATCGGAACAGTAAAGAGGTTGAGACCTTGGCCATTAGCCCAGACAGAAAATCGTTTCCACTTACTATTATAGATTTTCCTGGTGGACAGTTTATGAGCCGCTACCAGAATAGTTTTCACTGGTGACGAGATACCGGGAGTCCTTGCCATTAGTGGAACTGGATCAACCAAGCCGCGAGCTTGAGGTTTACCAGGTTCGGTGTTGGGCACCCCGTTGGGTGCGATATCAGATCTGGAATGGGATCCAGGATTAAAGGGGAGGAAAGGCTGTGAGACCGCAGGTATGGAAACCAGATCTGACAAGGCCAGAATGGGGCTATGAGGATAATTTTGCTCCCCAACCGTGCAGCTTTCTGAATGAACTTCGCCATGAGCGGAAGCAGGGGGTAAGCACAGAGTAGACCGGGAGGCCAAGCATGAATCAGAGCATCTCTGGGGCTCCCCCCCTTCTGGGGGAAGAATTGCGAAGAACTCAATGCATTTTGTGTTTTGGGGAGTAGCAAAAAGATCACAGCGAGTCCAACCCCACTTGTGGAAAATTTCCTTCGCAACCTTCAGATTGAGACCACTCGTAAGGAATGAGAATTACTCGACTCAATTTGTCCGCCAGAATGTTGGATCGTCCCAGAATGTGCGTTGCTATCAGAAAGCGGTTGGTGGATATCGCCCATTCCCAAACTCTCATGGCTTCTCGACAGAGGGTAAGATCTGGTTCCCCCTTGTTTGTTTATATACCAGACCACTGACATATTGTCCGTCTGTATTGCAATCGTTCCTAGAGGTAGAAGGTCTTGGAGAGCCTGCAACGCTAGAAGCACCGCCCTCATCTCCAGAACATTTATGTGCAAAGCGGTCTCCGACAAGGTCCACATACCTTGGACGTTTCTGCCCAAACAATGACCCCCCACCCTACGTGAGAAGCATCCGTGTTTAACGTGACCTGTGGGGGGGGGGTTCACAAAGGACAGCCTGTCCAAGGTCAAGAAGGCCAGAGAAGATCGGGAATCTAGCCTGGCTCCTATGAAATCTAATGCTTGCACAGGATGAAGAAAAGACTTCGGTATGCTGACAGATGCCCAAGCTGTCGGCAAGAGACAGCACAGTCTCTCGCAGTACAAAGTTGATGCCTGTTGGTTGCTGTGAGGAGCCAGTCTAGGTACGGAAAGACCCTTATGCCCTGAAGCCTCAGGTGGGCCGCAACCACTGTCATGACTTTGGTGAACACCCTGGGGGCTGAGGTGAGTCCGAACGGAAGGAGCCTGAACTGGTAATGACTGGCCCCTAGCCGGAAGCGGAGGAACCTCCTGGACTATCTGTCCATTAGAATGTGGTAGTACGCGTCCTTGAGGTCTATAGAGCACATCCAGTCATTCTCCTGCATTATGGGGAAAATAGATTGTAGAATGACCATCCGGAATTTTTCTTTGGGGACAAACATGTTCAGGACGGACAAGTCTAGAATAAGCCTGAGGTCCCAGTCTTTTTTGACACTAAAAAGAACCTGGAGTAGTAGCAGCCCAATATGGATTGGTCTGGGGGGACCCGCTGGATGGCTCTTTTTTCTAACAAATTTGAAATCTCTACGGTCGCCGCCACTCTTTGATTGGGTGGGACATCGGGGAGGTGACCACCTGAGGGAGGACGAAATAGGAAGGGAATTTCATAGCCTCTGGATAGAATTCGGAGCACCCATTGATCGTTCATGATGGACTCCCACACTGATAGGTGCTTCGTTAAACACCCCCCCCCGACTGTCTCCAGAGCTGGACAGTCGGGTAAGCCCTCAGGGCTGCTGCACGGGTCTCTCGGAAAAAGGCTCCCTAGACCCAAAGTTACGCGGTCCCCCTCTGCCTCTGGGCCGGCGTCCACCCTGCCCTCTGCCTCTGGGCCAGCGTCCACCCTGCCCTCTGCCTCTGGAGGGTGCGGAGTCCGAGGCTGGCTAGGATTGCTGAGACTTGCGGAACCACAGCTTCTTTTGCCCCCTCTGATTCCTTGAGAAGGAACGTTGGGGGCTCGAGAAGCAGACTCCAACGGCAGACAGCTTCTTCCCGTCCTTCTCACTTTGGACTAGTGTATCAAGTACGGTCTTGCCAAAAAGCAAAGAGCCGTCAAAGGGTGCATTCACAAAGGACGCCTTGAAGGTTCCGCGAAATTACAAAGACGGAGCCAGGCGTGACGTCTCAAGACAACACCTGCGCCACTGGCCCTTGCGGCTCCCTCCGTAGCATAAGACAGTAGCCACATGGACATATTTGAAATGGACTTAAGTGGCCATGCGTGTCAAGAACACAGGTTTGTCCTCTACCGACATGGACTCAGGTGGAGCTGCAGTGTATTCCTTGATCAAATCCCATTGCAGCCTGATGATATGCGCCATACAATTCAGCGCCCTCACGGAGAAGGCTGCTGAAGCAAAGGTCCGCTTCCCTATACAGTCTAGCGCCCGGGACTCCTTGTCCGGCGGGTGGACCGTGGAGCTCTCCTGGGAGAGAGCTCTTTTAGTGGCAGCAGCCACCAACATGGCATCAACTGGAGACCCTTTGGTCCAAGCCTGCCCGTCTGAAGGGGGGCTAAGGATTTTATCCGGTCGACGTGGGATAGGCTCCACAGTGTCAGGTTCCTGCCAAGCCCTGGTAGTCAGGAGATCTACCAGTGGGGACACCCAGGAGGTAGATGGGCCCGCTTCAAACACCTCCAGAAACAGACTCATCCAAGGAAGGTTTTTGGGCAGACCACCCCCCCCTAATACGCAACATTTCCATGATGTCTCCAAAGGAGACACCCTCGGGGGGGGTGACCTTGAAGAACCTTCCCTTTCCACTAAGTCCGTATCTGACTGACATGTCTGACTGAATTGCAATGGTCAGAGGGTAGGGATGCATGGAACACTTGCAACGCTAAGAGAACTGCCCTCAGTTCCAGGACATTTATGTGCAAGTTGGCCTCAATGGGGGGTCCAGGTGCCTTGGACAGTCTTTCCCTGGAAACCCCCACCCACCCTAACAGTGAGGCATCCATGTTCACCATGGAAGACAGAACAGTCGACACCCAAGATTAGTTTGTGGCTTCATCCACCATAGCATTTCTTCCTTGCAACGGTTTGTAAGGTGTTGCATGGTTGAGTGGGGTTAACAACGACCATTGTGCAGAAAGGAGCCACTGCAGGATTCTCATGTGCAGTCTCACCAGTGGTACTAACGTAATGGAGCCCAAGAGTTGCAGTACAAGACGTGCTGGTACATGTGTGTGAAGAAGGTCTTAGATTTGGTGTCTTATTTTCAAAAGCCTGTGGGGGGGAAGAGAAGCTTGACGGATGTTGTGTCAAAGACCGCTCCAATAAATTCTAGTGTCTGGGGACATCTGAGATTTGCCTTTGTTGATTGTAATCCCCAAGTAGAGAGAGAGACCTTGAGTGTAAGAGGCTGCGGACTAAGATTCCTGGTCAGAGCGGTAAGGAGCCAGTCGTCTAGATAGGGAAACACCTGGAATCCTTGTAGTGAAGATAAGCTACCACAACTGTCATACATTTGGTGAACACACTGGGGGGGGGGGGGGAGATCTGTCAGGAGACAGAATGGCAGTGCCCTGAACTGGTAGTGATACATCCGGGAGCAGTGATCCATCTTTAAATGGTAGCACACATCCTGGAGGTCTTAGAGCACATCCAATTGCTCCTCCCTAGGAAGGGAAGAATGGAACTGTGACCATCCAGAATTTTTGAGGCTGAGATCCAGGATTTGTCTCCAGTCCTGTCTTTTTTGGCACTAAAAAGAACCTAGAGTAAAACCCAGATCCTGCCTGGTCTGGTTGGATGACTCTCTAGCAGCTTTTCCATTTCTAAGGCTGCTAATTCCCTCTGATTGGGTGGTACATCGGGGATTCGTTTGACAGGTCTGGAGTTAAAATCGATTTGGTAGCCTCTGGACATTATTCTCTGCACCCAAACATCGATAGTAATAAGATGCCAGGCTGGTAGATGCAGAGCAAAACCAACCTCGACTGCAATCGGACCGCTGCTCAGGAGTGCTGGTAGTGTCTCCCGGAGACAGGATATCTGGCGCCCTGGTTACGCAGACCCCCTCTACCCCAAAAGGGGAGTCTATGCAGGCTGCCCCATCTGCCCCGGGAGATTGTTCACCATGAGTGTCACGAAAGGATCCTTGGGATTTCTTGAACCACATCTTTCCTCCCTTCTGGTTCCTGGAGTAGGACCTCTGGGGGACAGAAAAGTGTACTCACACAGCAGACAAGGTTTCTCAGTCTTTCTTACTCTGTGCAAATGTGTCTCGTACCTTGGATCCAAAAAGTGCAGATTCGTCGACAGATGCACTGATGAAGGAAGATTTAAAAAGGTCTGCGAAGTCACACAACTGCATCCAAGCATTACGTCTCATGACACCAGATATGGCGGCTCAAGCTGCCCCCTCAGTGGTGTGAGATATCGAATGCATCGAGAAGTTAGAGATGTTTTCCAAGAAAGCTACCTGTGAGGCAACAGTGTCATGCACCTCATCAGGCAGTACCCCCCACCAAAGAGGGAGACATTTCAGAAGTTAGGTTTCTTTGGAGGCAAATCAGTGTGCCAGATAGTTCACCGAATGGCGAAGGTCACTGAAGCATAGGTCCGCTCCCCTGGTCTGTCCATGGTCTGGAACTCCCTGTTTGGAAGATGGACAGTGGAACTCTTCTGCCAGTTCCCTCTTGGTGGTCCCCGCCATGACCATAGAATCAACTGTCAACTGCTTGGACCAGTTGGGCTGGTCTTCAGGTGTAGATAAAATTCTGTCTGGCGTCCAGGGGACAGGTTCTATGTTGTCCAGGGCTTTCCAGACACGCTGCACAATTAGTTTAACAAGGTCATCTGCTGGTGGGGGTCACCCAGGAAGTACATGGCCGGGCACAGAAGGCCTAAAGGAACACAGATTCCTTAGAAGGGTTAGAGGACTTCCATTCTGCACACTGACTATTTTGAGAATGTCTCCGAATAAAACATAGTCTGGGGAGAACGTGGGGACCCTTCCCCCTCATCACAATCAGTGTCTTCTGCGATAGAATCAAGGTGCTTCCTCTTGCACAGTTTCTTCCAGGGTGGCTCTCCAGTGGGATCTTCTGAGGGGGACTCCAGAGAAAGGGTTCCCTTCAAAGGGGGTTCTTATGACTCCTGTGCCCGGGGATAGCAGGTTGGGAGAGGTGCATGCTAGTGGAGGCTTCTGATACTGAGGTCACTGGTGCTGACTGTGAGCCTTCAGAATGAAGGACCCTTTCCATCAGCTGTACCAGCAGGCCCACTCGAGCAGGGATGGAAGTCCAAAACCAGGAGGGGCAGCCTCAGAACCAGGGTCACACTCCACCCCAAAAAGCCCACCTCCAGTTGAGGGGGTTTTGAAAAAACTGGAAACCATCGGAACCATGGACACAGACAGTGCCAGCAAGAAAATAGGTGCCAGACTAGGTACCAAGGTATGGACGGTTCAAGCACCACCCCGAGAAAGCATCGGCTCCATCAGAGCTGATGCAGCAAGGGTGGTCGGTGCAGACAGGGGAAACACTGCTGTCGGAGCAGACAGTATGTACCAAAGCAGACATCGGTACAGAGATCAGGGTGGATGCTGGAGGAGGATAAACAGGGGAAGATGTGGTAAAAGATTCCGAGTCAGGATGGACAGAAGGTCTAGCTGGAATGGGCAATCCCCCTAGTTGCCAGAGGCTGGTCCACAACCCGCACTAGGTCTAGTTCAGAAAAACTCCTAATGGATCTAAAGGAGGCTGCTGAAAGGGAATCAGGTCTTTCTAGAGAGGGGTTACACCTCTCCCCCCCCCCAAAAAAAAGGGTCACAAGTTGGAGAATATCTTGTCCTTGGCAGGTATTCGGGTTTTGGAGCCGAAGAAACAGTCAGCACCGTGGCTGGGGATGGTGCCGAGGCATGTACAGTCATCGGAGCCGATGTGGGAACCAAGGACAGCACCGAAGTCAGTGGCGCCATGGTTGGAACCAAAAAAATGAATATCATGGTCAGCACCAAGGGAGAAGACACAGAGCCTGGTGCCGAAGTGGTCTTCGCCGAGTGCGCTGGCGAATCTGAGCCAACTCAGTTCCATAACTGACAGATGCAGGAACAGAGGGACCCCATTTTTCCTTGTTGTTTGGTTTTAGGAGGGGGTGAGACCTCCAACCCAGAAATGTGTCTTGAGTAAACCTTTTAAAATAAGTTTATTCTTACATTCCAATAGTGTCAGATTACTAAAACTAGCACAACTGTCAGTCAGCTTTAATATGATCCACACCCAAACAGTAGACAATAGACATGTGCTACTGAGTTAGGCATCTTACGTCCACACTTGTCACACTGTTTAAATCCCTGTCTGAAAGTAAGGTAACAAGGCTATCCTATAGAAAAAATAAGGGAGAAAATACCAGTGATGTTAATTTAAAGAATACCACTAGTAAAAAGGGAAGGTCCGTCAAAGACAGGAGAGAGGGACAGTACCAAAAAAGGCAAAAAAAATTACCAAGGAAAAGGGTAGAAAATAGGCTTAGATTATAGGCAACAGTGAGAAAATGCTAATCTGACTAAAAATTTAGTAATTTTGAAGAAAAGCTGTCATAAAATTAACTGTCTACTTAGCTTTGAGAGAGATAGCCATCATGTTTAACTAGGAATACAGCAAACGAGATCTGGAGTAACTAGGAGAGGGGCAATGTGGGTAGGTTCTTAGCTGAGAGTTTTTGGCTTGCGTGAGCTGAGAAACGGCAGTATCAGATCATTTTTTTATATACCTTATTTCTCAGATACACCACCCTACATGCTTTACACAGGATGGGGATTGGTTTCATTGAATGACTGTCTTGAATGAGTGGCAGTGCCCACTGCTCTGTGCACTACAGCTTCTAAACGAAAAACTGAATGTAGCCATGGGAATATAATAACCACAGGGAATGCAAATTGTTAATATGCACCCAGTGTGTGTGTATGTGGGATGCTAGTGCTACTGACTTCCTTTTACAAGCACCACGAGTGAGAAGTTGGGTTAAAAAAAAATTTGCCATTGCACATCTAGGGTGATACTTTGAGAAATAACCTGTTTACCCGACTTGTTCATAGTCACTAAGTAAATGGAAGTAAAAGGTCAGTGGTGAGAACACCCACCTTTGGCACAAAGATTGTGGGTTCTATTCCCACACCATATAGATAGATTGCAGGCACTACCATGCAGCATGGAGGGGGGGGGGTGCATTCCTGAGTGCGCCATACCTAGGATGAGATATTAAAACAGACTACCTATCTGGGCCGAGGTGATGAAAGCCCTGCTGGATATAAAAGATTCCATGGCACCCAAGGGACATTCCTTGATGCCATGGTCGGATTCGCTCAAGTAGTACAAATACCAAACTGGGTCTCCTAAAGAAGCTGCTTGCCTAGTGGGTTTATAACTGACAAATGTGGCCCCTGTTGTCCGTTTTTAAACAATGTGTAGATTCATTCCTCCACAATTAATAGTAAGGGTTCTACATTGTTTTCCCCACTCACTAGCCTAGTGTGGACAATACATCGTGAATATTTGCAGATTATAGCCAGTTAATGTACTTTGCTAACGATAATAACTACATCATAACACAAACTAATTAGCTAAAAATAAGCTCTAGATAAAGTTTTTCGCTCGATATTTCCCTTTATTTAGCGATATTTCAGATTAGGACACCAGTTCCCTGGCTGAGCCAGGTCATTTCAGTAGCAGAATTAACCTGAGGGTACTACTGAATGACAGCAGTAGATGCAGTTGAGATACATATATGTTATACAGGATGTAGGAACGTGGCTCTACTTGTAAAAGGAAGTTAACTTAGCCCATTAAAAAGTAGCAGTGATGCAATACAAATGGGCATTTTATTTTCTGCTATACGGATTGTAGAGATATCACTGGAAGGCAGTACTCCACGATGGGAAAACTTTTTTTTTTTTTTTAGCTATCATTGTCCTATCAACTACCAAGGAGTGGCGAAAGGAATCTTATAGCAAGATTTAAAATGCTTAAGCACTGTACTAACATTGCCTACGTGACATTTAAAAAAAAAAGTGGGAAGTCAGTCAGACCCAGTACAAGACAAGTACTTGCATCTGAAATATAGCACGAGGGGCGGTAACACTTAAGTATTGTCGCTCAATTGACCCCGCCCCACTACAGGCGCAGCCAGGGACTAAAACTTCCTAGTCCGAAATAGCCGTTGTACTTACTATCATCCACCCAGTATAATATACATCCTATCAAACGAACCCGCTTCAATTTTAAGAGAATCTTGTTAACAAGTTACAGTAATCCTTGAACACGGAGTGTTTTAAAACATATTCACTGTTGACAGAGCTCACAACTAATACTACAGACTGTTATAGTGTCGCTTTACATTAAACATAACCACGCTTAAGAAGCGTTAAAAAGTCAGCCGCCAGTTTCATACACTGAATTCCCAAGAACAACATTTATCTCAAATATCAACCTTAAACACCACAAGTTAATTTGCCATTTCACAAAATAAGAGACACCGATTTAAAAGTACTACATCTGAGTAACAAATCTTGCCTTTAAAAGCTCTTTTTACGGAGACCAATTTCACTCTTGGTAATTTCGTATTTGGAGGGAACCACATTCAAACACAATGCTTTGAAATGAAGAGGACCTACAACTGAAAAGATCAGCATAACCACACTGAATAGCTCGGTAGGATCACAAACTTAGTGTTGTTTAACGTGGATGCAATTATAAGAACATCAAGAAAATAAGTACGCAACAGATCGCATCATTTAAATTATATTCATTACCAATTACCAAGGGTGACACCTTAACCTATCAAACAGCTGAGACATCTTGAGACGAATTTAGAATACAAAAGTAGAAACGAGAAAAAAATATTTGACCAGCCCAGGTAGAAAGCAACCGAATTTAAAGTCTCTTAAATAGTAATGCGTCATTAGACCATAATATTGTTACACTAATCATGCAAGACTATAAATTAAGACATATATAGCTTTAATACAAATTACAAACTAATAATAAAAATATATTTTAACTATGTACACAATTTCTTCTCCAAACCTCTACAAGTGATAAAAACTACCCTTCCCCCTCATCCACTACTACCCGCGATTTTTAAACACCACAGTCATCCAATAATAATTGAGTATATTTACTCCTATTAACCGGTTTGAACGAGAATAATGCTTACGAAACAGAACTAACCTACCTTGCTATATGCATTCATTATGACGTTAAGTACCGTTTGCGCGCCAGTCCGCTGAGTCGTGAATGGTTGGGGTGCGATAATGTTGATTCAAAACAGTAAAGCAAGCAATGAGGTGCAGTGTGGGTGGAGTTTAGGGCCGGTTTATATCAAGTTAGTATGCGTAGAAGCTATTGCAAAACAAACCGTTGAACTCTACTCTGTTCTTTCAGTTAGTAGTTGATCTTTCTCGTGGTTGTATCTCTTGTACAGGGTGTTCAGTTGTCTTGTCTTCTCGTTTGAGCTTTATTTAATTAATGTAAGTAGAAATGAAACTATCATTGTCTGTGTAATACTTTAAGTTTAGCTCTTTCTTGTTTGCTCGTTTATTGTGGTATTTCGAAATGCATTTGGCTATATGGTTATGATTTAGTATTGCGTAACGCGCCTTTTTTCAGGGTGTAGTAATAGTACGGGAGTTTATGGCTGGCGTGAGTTTAGTTTTAGCTTGTGAAGTTGCCCTTTTTTAGTTTAAGATAGTACTTAACTTAGTCTGTGGGAAGCCACTCTATTTATTTTTTATATGCATATATATGTGTGTGTAATATTAATGTTGCTTTAAGTTCTGAAACTAAATCTGGAGCTGTGGCTGGCTTATTAACTGTTTGTTTTTTCTTCAAAAGTTATCATGGGTAAAGGAGATCCCAATAAGCCAAGGGGTAAAATGTCCTCTTATGCATATTTCGTTCAGACGTGTAGAGAAGAGCATAAAAAGAAGCACCCTGATTCTACGGTAAACTTCGCTGAATTTTCCAAGAAGTGCTCTGAGAGGTGGAAGGTGAGTACTTTACGAAAGTCTGGAAGTAATAAAACTTTCATAAATGGGTATGGTAACACATTTTTCGTGTATCTATTTAGACCATGTCTGCAAAGGAAAAAGCTAAATTTGAAGAACTAGCGAAAAGTGATAAGGCGCGTTATGAAAGGGAGATGAAAAACTATATTCCCCCTAAAGGAGAGAAGAAAGGAAAGAAAAAGAAGGACCCAAATGCTCCTAAAAGACCACCGTAAGTTACAAACCATTCATATGCTATATCTACTTAAGGCGGGAGTTTTTCTGAAGTTAAACTGGGGCGCTTTTAGAAGCTCCTCCCTAACTTTTTAAATCCGAGTTTAAAGTGGTGGGTGGGAATGAAGCTATTACGGATGTCCGGTTCTAGTATAACGGCACTAGTATTGGAAGGTTGTCCCGCTTTGTATGACTTGAATCTTTTTTCCCCTTAGATCTGCTTTCTTTTTGTTCTGTTCCGAACATCGTCCAAAAATCAAAGGAGACAACCCGAGTTTATCTATTGGAGATATCGCAAAGAAGTTGGGCGAAATGTGGGCGGAGCAGAGCGCGAAAGACAAAATACCCTTTGAACAGAAAGCTGCAAAACTAAAAGAAAAATATGAAAAGGTAAGTCACGTTTTGTATCTGCAGATGGCAATTACTTCGCTTTGCAATTGAATGCGAGCTTTCCAGATGGTAGGTCCTAGTAGCTTGGTTTTGTACTGTGTGGGCTTGGCTTTCACTCAATGCGTTAATTAAACGTGCATAGATTAGTTTTATGTTTAGTATGCCCCAAGATGCCCAACTGTTACAAACCTGATAACTCGTCGTGGGTGCGTAGTTACTGTTCAGCTTGTCTCGACACAATGTCCTTTTTGTTGTGTAATTAGTACAGGTCAGAGTTGCCCTCCCATAATTGTAGAGTGGTTGAAATTGTCATTCGTGATTGCAGTATTGATTTTGTTATGCTTGTTTCTCTTGGCACCTTTGAGTTTCTGCAAGCTCTCATAACACCTCATAACACGAGGTGAACGTTTATCTTAAGATTTTCTACTTGAGTAGCTAGCCAGCTCAAGACCCGACCGTTGTTAATGTGCAGGCAGGTTTCATATTGTTACGGCTTGTTCAACATCCTAGTGCTGACAAATGCAATTTTATTGTAGGATGTTGCTGCGTATCGTTCAAAGGGTAAAGCAGATACCGGGAAAAAGGCTCCAGCCAAGGCTGCTCCCCCTAAGAAAAAAGTAGAACAAAGGGAAGAGGAGGATGATGATGAGGAGGAAGATGAAGAGGAGGAAGAGGAAGAAGATGAGGAGGAAGAGGATGATGATGAATAAACTTTGTAAACGTATGCTGGAGCATTGCAATGAATGTGAACTCAATTGCAGCTAATCTAGCTTAACAGACTGTACAGAACTGTGTATAGTTAATATTGTAATTTTATGTAGTTGAATTTTCTCTACAAATGTATGTATTAGTCTGTGGGCACTGCAACTGCTTTTGGTTAGGGAGCCTTATGAATTGAGATTTCTGCCTATTTAAATGTGTGAATTTTTAAATGCCTTATGTTTTAAATGTAGAACAGTGTTATTTTTTCTACTTGACCCCAAGACTTCAATTTTTATAATAAAATTATGTATATTCAGGTCTACCACACTTTGTTTAGTCTTCAGAGCTGTCTTTTGTTTGTCAGCTGGGTTTCTGCTGCTTAAGCTTCACAAGGTCGTGTTAGTAACTTAAATGGTGATGGGGTAGGGGTGGCAGTAAGTTTCCCTCTACTTCAGCATTAGTGCTGAGAAGCCACTTGTAGCTGGAGTGGATTTGGGTAGCTGTATGTGTGCATTCATGATGCCCAAATATTTTACTGGGTATACAAGCAAAGTGCTTGGTGCAAGCTTATGGCTGTGGGAGGAGGTGGTATTAACCATCATATTCTATTTGGTTCTAGCAGACTGCTTACATGTGGTTAATTGGGTAACTTCTCCCACTCTGTACCATTTTGGTTTTCCAGTGGCCTTTTGTCTTATGGGTAGTAATGGTTAATTTAGGAGTGGGTAATCTTCCTTTTGATATGGTTAGTCAACCATCTTTCTGCATGTGCATGTAAACTGCTGATTTGAGCTCTACCCTTTCCCCTCTGCATTTCTTAATTGGGTGTGCAGGATACATGCACTCAACATTGTTAACACAAACCTGATGGTTTTGTCACATGGGTTTTAGAATAGGTACATCCCTGATCAATTTTTCCCCAGGCCAAACCAACTGAGTGGGTGTGTTAAATATGCATAGTGTTTACTGCCCTATTGCAGATGGTTATAGGGCATCATGGAGTACAGCTTAACTTTGAAGGCTGTTTTGACCAGTTGAGACTAATTGTGTTGTGGCTTTAAATCTTGGACATGTTTCTCAACACATGAATTGTCTTAAAGTTGTAATTTACAAAAATTTAGGTCCTGATGTATCGGTGATCAGGCACTTCGGCTGCTGGCATACTGAGTTCTGTTCCCATAATGGTACCAATGTCAACCAGGCTTAACTTTCAACTGGAAATACATCCACGGGCATAATGGAAGATTGGATGGGCACAAACTAGAATGCTATGCACAAAGTTGAACCAATACTTTGGCGCTTTGGTTTTCTAATGTCTGCAAACACCACTCTGCGACTGAATGGTAGTAATGTTCCACCAGCCTTTATTTAGCAATCAGTTATGGGTTTTGACATGTTCTAGTTTAGGTTACACTTCTTGCAGCATTTTAAGGGCTCTATGCACTAGCAGAACTAAAGTGTTTCGGTTGGTTGTACATGCTTGCTATTCAATTCCGGTCTGCTTCAGAGGGATTGATGCCCAAACGAGAGCTGACCACCTCCTATTGCAAGAGGTTTGAAGTGTCATTGAAGGAAGTGCCCCACGTTTTTAACCAATGCACCCAGACAGCAGCTGAACTGGGGGTAGTCCTACAGCATATAGACTGGGCTTCTTCTGCTGTTTGCATTAAGTTGTGGGGGTGTAGTGATTTTAAACCTCTGACCCCTGACTGGGGGTCAGTTTTCAATGGGGTGTTCCTTTGTAGTTAAAGTTGAGTTGCTGAAGGATTTTTTTTCAGTCTATTGTTGGGTGACTTATGATGGCACCAGATAAGTAGTCGTGCAGAGCTTCCGATCCTTCTGTAACTTTGTAGCAGAGACTGTAAGTGACCACAGTCCTTGTACAACCAGGATGGTTAGTAGGCTGCATGGTTTTGCAGAAGTCATTTTGGTTCTAAAGATTGTTTGGTTTTGAAAGATTTGAGGAGGGTTGTAGATATGGAACTGATGAGGGAAGTTTGAGCTAAACTTGTTGCTGGCAGATTCCTAGCCTTCCACTAGTTTGCCCAGTGTTGGCATTGCTTCAGACTGAGGTTTTGTTCAGGAAGTAGATTTGTGTCCAGTTCTTGGAAGGAACAGTTCTGGAATAGCTGAAGATGGTTTAATCAATCTTGCACAGCTGGACTGGAAATGTAGTCACTAAGGTCCAGTTTACATCAATAGGTACAGTCACTTGGTAGTGTGAAGCCCCAGGTACTTGTGCTGTTGGGTAAGCCCTTAACTCTTGGGCTGAGGGTCTGCACATGTTGCCAATTGGATATCATTGGCAAAGATGCCAACTGCCCTGGGTATTTCAGTAGGTACACTGGTGCAGAAGTGAAGTGCACTAGTTATAGCAGCATCTGGACAACTGGTTCATATCTGGTTGCTGACCTTTTGAGTAAAGGTGTGGGCTAAGCAGCAAAGTGGCACCCGAATACTTGCCATCCAGAGGGGGATTTAGATTTTTATTCTAAATTCTATGAGCAAGTCTACCTCAAGCAGTTTCATTTTCACTTCTTGTGAAAGTCTGTGGCATGGAATGTTCTATAGATGGGGTTGATGTCCTGGACAGCCTTTAGCACTAGACTAATCTGGAACTAGTAAGCTTGATTACCCATAATTGCTTGGGTTCCTGTTGACAGCATCCCGCAGGTGTTTGATTCAGTGGATCAGTCCACCCATCAGATCCCCCTGTACCAAGCAGAGAAGGGGGGGGTGCTCAGTGAGGTGGTACAACAGGGAGGCCTGCTTGCACATGTTTGAGGAAAGCTGCCACACCCCCCACACTTGCAGACCACACATTTTGGGCATTGATATGAAGCCTCATTAAAGGAAAACAGGATATCAAATATCTACCCGTCTCCCTAAAATCCTGTTATGATACAGCCTCAAAAAACAAACAACCGCAGCTTTAAAAAAAAATCACTATTCTCTTTTACTGCTTAGGCTTCATACTTTTCCATACTGTTTGACTTTCAGTTTTAAAACCAAGATGAAAACTGTCTAGTCGTCTCTTAAATGTCACATCTGCCATAGCTCTTGCTGAAGATCCTGGGAGGTTTCCTCCCCCAAAGTGACGTAAATGCTGCCTTATTTGCATGCTGTACAGAATCCCTGTGATCCTCCCACATTGTGATGCCAACACTGCCTTTCCCAGCCCACTGTTAACCTAATAAATGGACTAGGTGCTGTGTGGAACTCCTTTTCTGTGTTAGCAAATCTGGTCGACTCTAGTAATGTGAAGCACTTCACCAGCGTTTTGCTACTTCATAAGTAAGGTAAGTCTTATTACTTCTTAATAGTGTGTATCCTAAATGTAATTTGTTCCTGTTTCTATGTCTCCCTAGCCCTGATTGTGTCCTCCCAAGTTTTTAATTGCACATTAGTGGAGTTAATCTTTTTCTGTTTGTAAGGGTGCCACGTGCTTCCCTTTCGCAGCTGCATTTTTAGCTTAGACTACTTATTTTCATTTTGATCCAGGGTTTATATTTCCCCAGTTATGTTTAATGCTTGAGTTATGGCGGATACTATTTGCTAACAGAAGGGAATAAGAGAAAGTGGAATGTGTGTGTGGTGGTGGGGGGGCTGCTTACAAGCCAAAGCAAGAGTGCTCTCCAGGGGAAAATGAATATTGGCTCAAACAGACACATACTCAAAGTTAACTGTAGCTGTTTGCAGACAGTTCAGACCCGGACTGCGCTTTTCCATTTGTGCCTTTGTCCCACTTCTATGTATGGCTTTGTCCTAATTTCTTGCGCTGAGGTTCATAGGTATTTCAGGATCAATTTATCATTGCTTTTGAACCAGATTTCTCTGCTTGGTTAGTACACTGCTATAAAATGTAAAAATCTAAATCATTGTAGAAGTAAAGCAGTGTGTGTGTCTGCGTGTATGTATGCACTACCATAATTTTTTTAAAATATTGACTCAAAAAATCATGTGGGTGCTATATTTCAAGTTTATAGTGCATTTGTTAGCTATTTAAACAGGAAGGGAAAGTAAGTGGCAGACTGCTTTGCAAAGCAGGGATTATTGCCAGTGCTATGTAGCTTGGTTTTAAATTTGACAGGAGTAGTGCAACAAAGTCTCCCACTGTAAGGAGGAAAAGGCTGACAAGCAAATAGTACATTACTCTGGTCACCTGCTGTGACGAGCTGTCAATCACATGCAGATAATGGGTCAAATTACCCTTGGCTCTTTGACAGCTAGGGAAGGTAGGTGTGAAGTGGGAGGGGAGA
Source organism: Protopterus annectens (assembly GCF_019279795.1). Taxonomy (NCBI): domain Eukaryota; kingdom Metazoa; phylum Chordata; order Ceratodontiformes; family Protopteridae; genus Protopterus; species Protopterus annectens. The sequence continues at coordinate 1,666,823,463 of NC_056728.1, forward strand.
TTCCTTGAGCTAGATTTCAGCCTTCACAAAAGAAAGCAATTCATCATTTCTAAGACGAAAGGGCTAGAAAATGCACCTTTCAGTTCTGTTCTGTAGCATTTGCACTGCTTGTGTTTTAAGTGGTCATTGAAAGGATAACATTTTAACCAAAAGTAGGGGATTTTAAGACTGCAGTGAATGCCTGTTAAATTGACTTAAGGCAAAATGTGGCAGATCTGATGCAATTTTTTGGAGACTAAGTATCCCAGAATGCAAGGAGACTAAGTATCCCAGAATGCATTATTTGAGGCAGAGTAAACGGTCTGAATTTTTTCAATATGCCAGACCCCATGTGGTCAAAGTCAAAAATTGCATCTAAAAATATCTAAAAAGCTCAAAATAGTCTGAGTGCTATTAAAATTTAGGAAACATCAAACCATGATGAAATTAATATTTTTTTTGTCTGAGGGCGCGGTTGTCCTTTAAGCAAGTAAGAAGTCTCCTATGCAGGTAAGGTTTTAGTGTGGTGGAAATGGTAACTGGACTTTCTAGTTTATGCATATACGGAGTGTGTCTAGTGTGATTGCATACAAGTTCTGCTTCCCTGTAACTGGTCTCGCTATGTAGAGTAAAAGCTATGGTGTATTTATATGCCCATGTTAGAGACCGTCTTCAAGAGGTGCACTTCTACCTGCGAGCTGTCAAGGATAGATGGGCCAAATTAGCCTTGAAAGGCCTTCTACTTTACCACAGGCAGTTGCCTCTACTGCTCTGGTCACAGTGGTTGTGGCCACCTGTCCTCCCTCTCACTGCTCTGCCTGTGGAATGCAGAAAAGGCATGACTCCACTTTGCTCTAATCTCCATATCTTTACCAGAGGAGCCATGACCACCATCTAGGGCCTCTGTTCCTTGACCAACCAGGTTGGTGTCTGTGGCCTCATCACTGAAGCCTTTCTGAAGTTGATGAGGTGAGGTACAGGGGTCCAGATGGGAGTCTTGCCAGCTCCACTAGAGAGCTAATTTCTCTGATCTGACCAAGATTTGGAATACGTGGATCTGTGGATGACTTTAGGTGGGGGGATTGTCTGATCTGCAGCCTGGGTATCTGATCTGAGGGAGTGGAACTTTTTTCATCTGCTCCAATGTTGTCAGGTCGTCACCCCCCCTTGGAACTCCATCCCAGGAGCTACATTTTTCCCCTTCTGTGTTTGACGTGGTAGAAGGGGTTCTCCACTGGATAGAGACCCTTCACTATTTCTTTGGAATCTGCCCAGTCTCCCTCGGCTTTGCTTCAGAATCACATTTATCTGAGTGGACAGCCCACGTTCTGAGTCCCAGACTGTTCCCCCTGAGGAGCAAGTGGCTTGTGGGTTTCCCCAGAGCGCCCCACCAGAGATGTGCCTTGCAAGCATGTGAGAGGAGGCACTGGGGGCTCACCAGGGTCCCTCGTCAAGGACACTGATTTTGGATGATGGGGAAGGTTCCCATAGATTACCACCTGAGGATGTAAAGTCCTATGCCAGTGGGGATGTTGGTCCACCCCAAAACCTCCCTGTGATGAATCTGTGTTCCTGGAGCCTTTTGGCACAGGCCCAACTACTACTTGGTGGACCTGCTCATCACATGGGCTTAGGAGCCAGACACTAGAACCATTCTCAAATGACCACTCAAAATTGAGTGCCCCCTCCCCAACAGACCAGTGCGACAAAGGGTCCCCTGTAGATGCTATGGTGGTAGCCACCAAAAAGGGACTGTTCATCCCATGACAGTCTAGGATGATGGCTTGCTTAGGGAAGCAGGTTTGTACCTGGCCCACATTACTAGACTACAGCTTGATCTGGTAAGGGAACTGGCTGAATCTACCCCCCAAAGTCCACTTCACAAAAGGACTGATGTTCTCTGAGGATGGCCACTTAGGCCATTTACAACATGTCTGTGCAACTCCTTTCACATGCTACTGAAGGAGCAGCTCTGTCTATCCATGAGGTGTAATGCCTGGCTCAGATTCAGTTCTCTGAACCCTTCAAGGTGGTTTTTGTGAGTGCCCCTTATGACTATCTTGGTAAGACGGTCTGACACCTTGGTCTGGACTGAAGTGCAAAGTTCATTATGTCCATGCCATACCTGCAATAATAGAAAAACTGGATGTGCTCGTTTGACTGCCAGGATACCTACTATCTGATAAAGATGCACGAACGCTCCAGGAGGTTCCTTTGCTTTTTGGCTAGGAGTCAAATTACCAATTTGGAGCCCCTACCCTTTGGTCTCACAACACACCCCCAGCGTGTTCAAAGTGATGTGAGCAGTAGCTGAGTTGCAGCACAGTGGCACTTAATAATATTCAGAATCAACTGATATTGGCAACATCCTGGCAGGTTCAGTGCTAATTTTACCCCTCTCATCCCCTAAAGGGCCCATCTCTATACTGGAAGAATGCAAAGTTCCTGTAATGGCTGCTTGGGTAAAAACCACACTCTCTCCAAAGCCAAGAACAAAGCATCCATGGGACCAGACAACCTCCCAGGCTGCGTTCTACATGAACTACATGTTCAATTATAGCCTTGCCTCAGGCTGTGTGGATGGCATACAGTGAGTTATCCCACTCTACAAAGGGGGAGCCACCACAGACCCTGGGAACTACTGCTCCATTGGCCTAACTAGCTTGGTCTGCAAGGCTATGGAACATAAACAATGACACTGGTAATCTCCAAACTCGGGACCCCACCCACTTCGGGTTTGTAAAAGGCAGATCATCTCTCCTAAACCTGAAACTTTGAAGCCGTCACCAAAGCCCTAGGTGAGGGTAAGGTGGTTCACACATCCTATCTAGATCTCGCCAAGGCTTTTGACACCATCCCCCACAATGGAATTATAGACCCTCTAAAGTAGGTATAAATCCCTATGTCACAAAAATGGGTTGCCAACTGGCTCGCTGGTGGAACCCACACTGAAAGTAACAGACTCCAAATCCAAATTCAGACCAGTGGAGTACCACAGTGTTCAGTCTTGGGATCTTTTCTGAAGTACATGCCAACACAGAAGGTCTTTGGCTAATGAAGTTTGCAGATGACTGCAAAAGAGTCATAATCAAAACTCAAGATGTGGACATCCTACAAAAAGGCCTTGCTGAGACAGATGCCTGGTGTCAGTCATGGCCTCAAGCTCCATGCCAAAAAGTGCATTATCCCTTTTGGTAAAACTCTGCCCATGAACTACCACATAGGCTGTACAGCCTACTTAACACAAAGTGTGATGAGACCTTGGGACACAGGTGGACAGTAGTCTCTCCTTTGATAATCACATTGCCACAGTAGTCAGGGAGTCCTACGTGGCACACCATCACAAAAGGTTTCTCATCCAGGAGGTCATTGTTCCTATGTACTTGTCACTTATTAGACCCATTATAGAGTACAATGCCCCTTTTGGTATGTACCTCACAAGATATCAACAACTGGAAAGGCCACAAATACATCACAGAGGATTACTGGCCACAAACGGATGCCCTATGCAGACAGTCTCAAAAAACTACAGCTTTACTCCGTTGCATATCACGTAGGCGATCTCTGCCTAATGCACAAAGCTGTCAAACCCAGAGCTTTTAGACGTGCTCCACTTAATGAAATCCCAATCCCTACGAGCTACACCGTCTAAAGACCTAAATCTTGCCACCGCAATAAACATGCTGGAGGGATAGATTCCTGTCCCAGAGACTTCCCATACTCAAGCAAACTACCAATTTATATCAAACAAACCTCCTCATTAGCACTCAAGAAAAACCTTGATTGGATGGGAGATGGGAAATTCACTCTGGGGGTCACTTCTGTGGTTCTGCTCGACAGTGGCACTGGAAAATAATTTTCTTGGTTGGTGAAAGCCAGGGTGCCTTTGGCTAGGCTTGTATAGGCCCAATAGCCTAGTACCTACCTATGAAGCTGTTTTCATCTACCATTCTCACCTTTCCTCTGCAGAATCGGTTTTGAGGGCCCTAGCTTCTATGGCAGCAACCGTAACACTTCTATACGTAGGTACTACAGTGGACTCTAGCGGTAAAAGGGTCCCTTCCCTGTTGGATCTAAAGTTGTCTCCCTTAATACACTTCAGTAGAGTCTGCATGTCACTTCTTTGGTGGATGAATTCTCTGGAAATTCTGGAGGGACAATCTTGTTCCAGCCACTGTGACCATGGATGCCTCTCTACTTGGGTGGAGGCATTGTTTCGGGCAGGACAGTCAAGGGCCTGTGGTCCCCTATCAAGACTAGTTTGCGTATAAATGTTTTGGATGTGAGGGTGGTCCTTTCAATCCACCAAATAATATGTCAGTGGTCTGGTATATCAACAGAGGGAGGGACCATATCTTACCCCTTTTGTTGTGAGGCTGAGAGTTTGGGGATGGGTGATCACCAGTCGCTGCCTGACAGCAACGCACATTCTGGGATGGTCCTCTATCCTAGCGGGCAGGTTAAGTCTGACTATACAGATGCTTTAACAGTGGTCTCTGAATCCTTCAGTAGCGTAGCAGATCTTTCTGGAGTGGAGTCAGCCTTGCTGCGATCTCTTCACATCTTCCAGCACAAAGTGCAGAAAGTTTGTCATGTCTACAACCTCAGTAGACTGGTTCTAGATGTTATGCTGACAAAGGTTCTGCTCCTGGATTCAGGCTAAGGGAGCCAATATGGTACAGTCGTCCCTCTTATCCTGGATTACTTAGCTGACCTGCTACACACTGACCTTTCTTTTTCCTCTTAAAATTCATGCCTCTTATCTCTGCTCATTTCCCCACTGAGCAGCCCCTTTTCTCTCGCCCCTTGATCAAACCGTTCCTAATAAGGGCTAGCAACTTGAGGCCACCAAGAGGGGTGCGCTCTCTAGATGTCACAAATAGCTCAGATTCTATATACACAGGGCTAAATCTTTCAGAAAGGCTGACCAATTGCTGGTTAGCTATGCTACTGGGACAGAAGGTAATGCCATCTCCAAACAATCCATTTTCAAATGGGTAGCATATTGCATCCATTTCTGCTACAAACAAGGAAAGCCTCCCCCAAAGGGTTTCACTCCACCAGAGCAGCCTCCACCTCTGCAGCTTTCCTCAGAGGGGTCCCCACCAGGGACACCCTGGATGCTGCCACCTGGACATCTGTTCACACTTTTACCAAGCATTACCACCTGCCTCTCTTCCCCAAATCCAGGGCAGGGTTTGCCTGTGCAGTCTTGCAGGGCATCCTAGCCACCCCCTAGTTTCCTTGACTGCCTCCACCCATTTCCTCAGCTTTGGGAATCTACCCAAGTAATGACTGCAACAGTGAAACCCAAAGAACATAATAGTTACCATGAATGTAGATGTTTGAGTGTATTCACTGTTGTAGTCCCGGTTTCCTTCCCTCCAGCACCCCCCCCCCACCCCCTTTTCTCTTCTCTTTCCTTACAGGGGACATGGTATTTACTTTCTTCTGGGGGGGGGGGGTTCTTCCACCAGAACCTGCCTCCTACTTGGGTGCACCTGACAGGTTAGGGCAAGAAAAATTATGTAATGGCGTCGGCTGCCTTACTTTATACCACTGATGACCTGATGTCGGTCCTTAAGTAAGTCCTTAAGCAACCAACGCAGAAATACTAAGCAGTTGATATTCAGGTCGGCTGAGGGGATACCCTGGAAGGGATAACCCAAATGTGATGACTGCAACAGTGAATGCACTCTATAACATCTACATTTATGATAAGTGTACACAACTGTACTTTTTCTTCCTCCTCTCGTAAGCAAGAAAATTCCTGATGCTCCACCCAGTCAGAGAGAACAAGCAATTGTAGAATTCCAAATCTTGCTAGAAAGAGTCCTCCAAGAAGTCCCATCGGTCCAGAAAGAGTCCGGAATTTACTTGAAGATTCTTTTTAGTGCCAAAAAAAGATGGGATGGGAGAGGTTTTGGATCTGTACTAAACAAATCAGTTCATCAGACTAAATTCCGGATGGTCACAGTCCAGTTCATTCTTTCATTTTTTGGAAAAATACAATTGGATGTGCTCAGTAGATCTTCATTATGTGCATTATATAAAAATGGACAAACGATCAAGAAGTTTTCTCTGCTTCTAACTGTGAGCCAGTCGTCAGTTTGGAGTTCTGCCCTTTGATCTCAACCACAGCCCCCCAGGGTGTTCTCCAAATGTATGGGAGTGTTTCTGTATCTAGATGACTGCCTCGTTACCACTCAGACCAGCCATCAACTGATAGAAGCAAGAAACCATATGATCTGATGTAAATCTTTATTCATAGCTTACTGTTGGGGCTTTGGTTCCATCCTCTGAACAGATATAGCCATTACCAAGCTTGTACCAGCCAAAAACTCAGCTAAGACCTACCCACAGTGCCCCTCTCATAGTCTCTCCAGATCTCTTGCCAAGTTCCTCGTCAGACGTGCCTATCCTTTTCTCAGCTAAGTGTTAGTTTTTTGTGGTTTGGTATTTTTCTTGATCTAGTGTGTTGGAAGACAGTTTTTTTTTTTTTTCTTGCGTATAGTCTCTATCTCTTATTCTTTTCTGACTAGCCCTACCCACTACCTTTGGTAGTTCTTCGTACCATCGTTGGAACTACTCCCTCTCCCCCTGCCTTAGTAGTCCCTTGCTTACCTTTGGTGTTTCTTAGTATCATTGTTGCTACTTTTATCTATAAAAAGGGAAGAAAGGTGCTTTCTCTTGTCTTATTGCTAGTTATTTAGTTTTGTTGTGTGGTTCTACTCTGTACTATGGCAGATAAGGCCAAGCTTGGTTTCAAAACAATGTGATAAGTGTTGGCCTAAGTTGCCCATTTCTGGTGGTGTGTTTACTGTTTGGGCGTTGCCCACCTCAGTGTTTCTTGTGACATTTGTTCTAGCTTCAGCAAGCGTAGTTGGCTGAATGCAAGAACAAAGTTATCCTTAAGGGTTATGTTAAAATCATCCTTTGCGGAGGCTCTTTCTGGGACGGAGATCTCATCACCTCCTAAGCATAAGGACATTAAAAGACATATGGACCATATGGAGAAATGGAGTTTCTCAGTTCCGACATACCCAGAACAGAGTCAACACCGGACTTCTAGCACAGACAACTCCGGCACCAGGGTCCTTGTCTTCTCCCTCGGTGCTGCCTTTGATTTTGACGACTCCTTCCACTGTACTGACTTCGGCACCATTTCCCATGGTGCTGACCTTGTTTGTGACACAGGCCCCGACTACTGTGCCTGCATCTACACCTTTACTGGCCATGGCGCCAATGTCTTACATGGCCCCTCTGGTAATGACTCCATCAGTTCCGAAGATCTTTCAAGAACTAGGTATTCTTCTTATGACCCCTTTTTGGGACAGCAATTTAGTCCCTTTCTTGAGAGACCAGACTCAACATCGACAGCATCCTTCAGATCCACTAAGAGTCTTTTGGATCAGGACGTAGTGAGGATTGTGGACCAGCTTCTGGCAACTAGAGGACCAGCCCAATTGGCCCAAACAGCTGGTAATCGATTCCATTGTCGTCGTGGCAGCCACCAAGAAGGAACTGGGGGAAGATGGTTCCACTGTTCATCCCCCAAACAGGGAGTCTTGTGCTATGGACCCTTGTCATCCGGTCGCTGAATTACCTGGCACACTTTACTCTCTCTCCAAAGAGACCTAATATGTTTTGTGCTTCACTGTTGCAGTCATCACATTTGGGTTATCCTGCCAAGGGTAGCCCTCAGTCGACCCGAATACCAGACACTTAGTATTTCACTTAGTATTTCTGCGTCAGTTGCTGTTGTCAGTGGTATAAAATCAGGCAGCCGGCACCATTACATCAGTCTTTCTTGCCAAGGAGCCCGAAACAGAAGCAGTTCGCACGAGTGCCGATCATTTGCTACCTGAGTTTTCATTTCCGAATTGAAGTTGAAGTCTTCTAAAGCTAAGTACCCTATTGTTTTTTCTTGCTCTAACCGGTCAGAAAAAGTTAACAATTGTCTCGCCTGTGGAAAGCAAATACCACACCAAGGCTTCCATTTGTACTGTGTCACTTGTTTATTCAAAATACTCGCCTTCCAGTAGCTTCTACCAATGCTTTTCAAGGATGCTTGGTTAGCCACCCTAGACGTAAAAGAGGCCTACCTACACATCCTAATCAGGGAATCATGTAGAAAATACCTAGGTTTCAGGGCAGGATCTATGCACTTTCAGTTCTCTACGCTTCCTTTTGGCTTATCCACTACTCCCAGAGTTTTCACAAAATGCCTGGCTCCCGCCATTGCTTTTGGCAGAAAAGAAATATTCTAATTTACCCATACTTAAGACGATTGCCTGATTCAGGCAGCCATGAAAAGCTGTTACAGCACCTGACTTTTGTAAAGGATCTATTGATCTACCTGGGGTATACTGTCAACGAAAAGAAATCAAAACTAGTCCCAACACAAAAAATTGTATTCCTGGGAGCAAGCCTGGACAACAGCATCCCAGATGTCATTCCTTACTCCAGAAAAACAAGCCTCCCTGACAGGCTACTTCTCTCAACTAGCCACCAGAACCCAGTTAACCGCAAGGAAAATCCTGCAAGCTAAACTCTAGGGTTTGTGGCTGCATCCTACTCAATCCATATACCAGACTGCATATGAGGAAACTACAATGGTACTTACAAAAGCCTTTGGTGTCAACACTCTCGAGACCTGAAAACTCTCATACCAATGATACCTTGTCTAATGAAAGATTTTCTTTGGTGGGCAGCAGCTTGCAACTACAACAAGGGACTTCCCTTCTCACAACCCCATGCTGCCCAGGCCTTCACTACAGATGCATCAGACTATGCCTGGGGCACACCTGGACGGCAGTTGCATTCAGGGCCACTGGAGACCAAATCAAATACATCTGCACATCAACCAAAAAGATGTTAGCTGTTCAGCACGCCCCAACAGCCTTCAGACCCCTACTCTCCCTGGGGCCTCTACTGATCAAGAAAGACAACACCACAGTGATGTGGTATATCAACAAGCAGGGAGGGACTCGCTCATCCTCTCTGCAGACTCGCCATGACCCTTTGGCACATGACCTCAACCATGCAACTACACCTGCTAGCACAGTTCTTGCCAGCCTCTCTAAACACTCTTGCAGACAACTTAAGCAGAAACCTGCTAGACCACAGAACCTTCACTCTTGTAACCCAAAAATGGGGCACACCAAAGGTCGACCTCTTTGCCTCCCACTCCAGTCATCAGCTCAGAAAACCAGGGATCCTCACAGCAAGGCCTGGAAAGTGGATGCTCTAGTCTTCCAGTGGGTAAACCTCTTGGTCTATGCATTTCCCCTTCTACCACTCGTATCAAGGATACTGCTCAAAATAAGGGAGGAAAACCCGAGGGCAGTCCTGATTACCTGAGAATGGCCATGCCAGCACTGGTACCCACTGCTGTGCAGCGTGTCACCCCTGCCACCATGGAACTACTGCAGATCTCTACACTCCTGACCCAGGGGAATGGAGAATACATGCATCCCCAATTGCAGACCCTCAAACTGGCAGCCTGACTTATTCCCTGACCACCCCTCAAGCTGCCAGCCTAAGCAAAGACCTAAATGTTATATATGAGGCCAGACGCCCCAGCACTAGGAAATCCTATGTTGATATGTGGAAAAGTTTTTGCACCTGGGTCCAGGCTAAGGGAGTCAGAACAGCACAGCCTTGATTACCTGGCAGACCTTCTACACAGGAGTCTATCCTTCTCTTCTATTATAATTCATGCCTGTGCCATCTCTGCTCATTACAGCACAGAGCTTCCTTTCTTCTCACACCCTCTCATCAAACAGTTCTTAAGAGGGGCTAACAACTTAAAGCCACCTAAAAGAGCTCCTACCCCAGCTTGGGACCTTAACTTTGTTTTGGAAAAGATCACCCTACCCCCCCCCCCCCTCTGAACCAGCAGCTTCAGCAGAGTTAAAATTTCTCTCTTGGAAAACAGCCTTGCTTCTAGCCCTCACTTCATCATTTTCCATGCTGACAGTCTCACTCAGGACTAACCTATCTTTCATGCCTAAAGTGGTGTCCAGTGTGGCTCTCAACCAATCCATACATTTGCCCACCTTTTTTCCCTAACCCACAAAACAAGGGGGAAAGGATTCTGCACTCTGTAGATGTGCAGAGACGGCTCAGATTCTATCTGGATAGGACTAAGTCTTTCAGAAAAACTGATCAATTGCTAGTCAGTTTCTCAGCAGGAGCAGAAGGCAAGGTCATGTCCAAACAATCTCCAAATGGGTAGGATGCATCAGTTTCTGCTACAGACAGCACGGGAAACCACCCCCGAAGGGGGTCAGGACACATTCCACCAGAGCAACCTCCATCTTTGCATTTCTCAGAGGGGTCCCCACCAGGGACATCCTGGAGGCATCTGTTCATACCTTCACCAAGCATTACCACATGCCTATCTTCTCCAAATCCAGGGTAGGTTTTGCCACCACATCTTGCAGGGCATCCTACCCAGTCCACAGTCTTCTTGACTACCTCCACCCTTTTCTTCGGCTTTGGGAATCAACCAAATGTGATGACTGCAACAGTGGAACGAAGAGTATAGTACAGTTGTGTACACGTACCATAAATGTAGATGTTCAAGTGTATTAACTGTTGCAGTCCTGGTTTCCATACCTCCATCCCCTTTCTTTCACTTTTCCTCTCTCCTCACAGGGATTTTTTGGTATTTACTTTCTACTGGTGGTGGTCTTCCACCTTAACCTAGCTACCTATTTGGGGGACTCCTGACAGGGCAAGAAAAACTGATGTAATGGCGTCGGCTGCCTGATTTTATAACACCGACGACTTGACGTCAGTCCTGGAGCGACAGCAACCAACGCAGAAATACTAAGCCTCTGGTATTCGGTTCGACCCCTGGCAGGATAACCCAAATGTAATGACTGCAACGGTGAATACACTCGAACATCAACATTTCTGGTAAGTGTACACAACTGTACTTTCTAAAATGTCTGCCTCTTTGGCAGAGGTACTGCTCGGGGAGGTGCATGATACTGTTGCCTCTCAGCTAGCTACCTTAGAATCAGTCTCAAACTCCTCTATTCGCTTGATTTCTCACACTACCGATGGGGCAGCTCAGACTTCGCGGACCCCTTTAAATCTTCCTTTGTCAATGCGCCTGTTGACTAATCTTTGTGGTTCAATAAGTCCCAAGGATTTTTCTGTGACACTTATGACGAGCAATCCCCCCGGGACAGAGGGAGGGGGCAGCTCATCCGGAAGACTGCACTTTTGGGGCAGAGGGAGTACGCGCAACCAGGGCACTAGAGATTATTTCTGGCAGACCCTTCCAGCACTCCTGAACAGCAGCCCAATTGCTTTCCTCTGGAAGCAGTTTTTCCTGCACCTACAGGCCTGGCAACTCGTAACAACGGATGCGTGGGTGCAGAGGATAATATCCAGAGGCTATCACACCCCTTTTGACCTCACCTCCAGACCTGTGAAATGAATCCCCGATGTCCCACCCGGTTGGAGGGAGGTCGCAGCCTTAGAGGTCGAAAAACTGCTAAGAAAGAGTCATCCAACCAGTCCCACCAGACCAGAGAGGACCCGGCTTTTACTCAAGGTTATTTTTAGTGCCAAAAAAGATGGGACTGGAGACGAATCCTGGATCTCGGTTTACTAAACAAATTCATCAAACCTCAAAAATTTCGGATGGTCACGGTGCAGTCTATTCTTGCCTTTCTGGAGGACGACAACTGGATGTACTGTATAGACCTCCAGGACGCATATTACCACATAAAGATGGAGAAACTCTCCCAAAGTTTGGGAGCCAGTCATTATCAGTTCAGAGTAATGCCCTTTGGTCTCTCGACAGCCCCCAGAGTGTTCACCAGATGCATGGCAGTTGTAGTAGCTCATCTCCCGACTACAAGGATTCCAGGTGTTTTCATATCTAGACGACTGGCTCCTTACTACCACGTCCAAGAATCTTCTCATTCTCAGTCTCTCTTACATTCAAGGCATTGCTCTTCACCAAGGTGTCAACATGGTTTCCATCAAGAGCAATTGAATTCATTAGATTGATCTTCGACACAACGTCCTTTCAAGCTTCCCTCCCTCCTCATAGGCTTTCAAAAATAAGAAACCATATCCAAGTCCTCCCGCAGACATTTGTACCAGCACACCTTATACTATATAACTATTGGGCTCTATGGCAGCAACCATTACTCCACATGCGATTATTGCAGTGGCTCCTCTCCTCACAATGGTCGATCTTAATTCACCCAGTTGACCACATGATACGCCTTACAAATCTTTGCAAGAAAAATGCTTTGGTGTTGACTGTTCTGTCACTCCCAGTGCAGGGCCACTGTGACCGTGGATGCTTCTCTGTTAGGGCGGGGGGGGGGGGGCACGTCCTGGAAAAGACAGTCCAAGGCATCTGGTTCCCCATGGAGGCCAATTTGCACATAAATGCCCTGGAACTGAGGGCAGTTCTCTTAGCGTTCCACAAATCCCTCCCTTCTGGACCATTGTAATTGGTCTTCCCCCCTGTGTCAGGAAGCTATGAGAATTTGGCATTGGGCGATGACTTCAAACCATTTCCTCATAGCAGCACACATTCTCGGGAGTTCCAATCTTATTGCAGACGATCTGAGCAGGAACGTTTTGATGCCTCGCGAGTGGTTCCTCAATCCGGTAATAGCTGCTCAAATCAATGCCAAGTTCTATCACTATTATTATTTCTATACTATAAGGACAGGCAAACTAGATCTGAACAGACAATGAGAGGGATATTGTGGGTAGGTCTTAGCTGAGAGTTTTTTGGCTGACATGAGCTTGGTACCGGCCATGTCAGTTGCGGGGACAGAACCAAAGTCCTATCAGTAATGAATGAATGACTGACACTCTTGTCAGGTGTGATGGAAGACAGTGTATGAGGTTGAGGTGGTCTGCAAAATCAGGGTTCCATGCCTGGTTGAGGGTAACATTGGACAGCTGGTTGCAGAGTATTATAACCAGAGATTACAATATCCCTTTCTGAGAAGAACCCAGAAAATTGAAGAAAATCCCAGACCTTTCACCCAGTCGCAGGGATGCAGCAGTCTTAAAAATTAAAAAAAAAAAAAAAAACATTTGACAAGTCACCCAGGCAGTCCCACCAGACCAGATAGGATCCAGAGTTTACTCAAGATTCTTTTTAGTACTGAAGAAAACGGGGCTGGACACAGATTTTATATCTCAACCAGTTGAATAAGTCAGTTCAACAAACCAAATTGCAGATGGTCACAGTTCAGTCTGTTCTTAGGAAAAGTCTATGGATGTGCTCAGTAGATTTTCAGGATGCATATTTACTCCAGAAGATTCCTGCTCCTCTGGCTGGAAGCCCATCATCAGTTCAGATCCCTGTCCTTTGTTCTCACCACATCCCCGAGGGTGTTCACCAAATGCTTGACAGTGGTAGTAGTTCGCTTCAAACTGCAAGGATTCTGTGTGTTTCCTTACCTAGACTGGCTCCTCACCACTCCCACTAGGCATCTACTGTTATAGGCAAGAAATTGTGTTCTTCAAATTTGTTCCTTGTTGGAGATCACTGTAAACTGCAAAAAAATCCCATCTGGAGCTAACTCATGAATTAGAATTCTAAACACAAACACTGGCATCGTGTCTCTTCCTCCAGAAAGACCTCAAAGAATAAGTCAGATTATTTGCAGTTAAAAGGTGACTGCAACTCTGTTACTACAAACTCTAGGGTCCATGTCAGCCTCCATCACTTTAATTTCCCCTTGCAAGATGTCGCATGCAGATTCTTCAGCAGCTCTTGGTGTCCCAGTGGCCAGCCAATGTCCCATCTGGTATTCATTATCAACTCATGCAAGAGAGACCTGAGTTGATAAGCTTCACTCCAATGAAATTTTGTCAGGCAAACCCTTTGTCCCCTCGCCAACCCAAAGCCATAGTGACCACAGACATGTCCCAGATAGGGTGGGGGGCATTATTTGAGTCACTTGGTCCCAGCTAGAGGCCAGTTTGCACATCAGTGTTTTAGAGATGAGGGCAGTGCTCTTAGTATTGCAGGCATTCCAAGAAACCCTCCTCTTGGGAATGATAGCTATTCAGACAATATGTCAGTAATCTGGTACATCAACAATCAAGGGGGAACCAGATCTTACCCTCTTTGTCGAGAAGTCCTCCTAGTATGGCAATGGGCAATTTCATATGACCTATTTCTAATTGCAATGCATATTCCGGGGAGCTCCAGTGTGATTGTGGACAGATTGAGTAGGACCATCCTAATGCCTCACGAGTGGTGTCTCAATCCGTTGGTAGCGGTAAAGATATTCCGCCACTGGGGCCAGTCTCATTGCATCCTCCCTGAAGAAGTGCAGCAGCTACTTTGCCCTACTGCCCTCTCTGGGGGAGGCACCGAGATACGGTCTCCTTCACAAATGCCCCCCCCCCCCATCTAGAGTTCGTAGGAGCCCAGCGAAATACTCAAAATTCCATGGCTTCTGTTCCCCCTTTGAGATTAAAATCAGGGCTATCCCTTGGCTAAAGATTTAATCTCTGTGGCCAGATACAGACCACTCTCCCTGGTTTTGCCCCAGAATCTTCTGGTAAAGGAAAGAGGGTATTTCCCCCAGGAGTCTTCTGATTCTTTTTGACTCCGAGGATGATAATGATGATTGATAATTCCATCTTTGAGGAATGCTTCAGATTCTGAGAGGAATCTTGCCTCAGCATCCCCCCCCCCCCAGTAAGGACATTTCCTTTGGTGAGACCTGTCATACCCTGAGAGAACATGTAAAATGTGAGACGCAGGACTTTCCACAGTCCAAGAAGAGGGTAGGGAATTTCTTAATCTCCTTGAGCATCATAGAGGTGGTAGATGCCTTCATTGCAGTCTGTCCCAACCCCACTCCTCAGAAACCTGATAAATTTTTACAGGGTTCTGGATTCCCACCCCTCAGAATCCTGATAAATTTTACAGGGTTCTGGACTCCCGCTAACACCTTTTCAAGAACCCTGTATCATATCCTGAAGTGGTGACTCGGTGCCCTAAGGGATCAAAAGCCAGTACCTCTAAAAATCTCATGCCAGGCCTTCACCAAGTTTGGAAAGAATGTCTACAGCTTGGTTACCCTCATGAGGTTTTGAACTGCCAGTATATGCGGAAGTATCAGGAAACCATTTTAGATCAGATGAAGCAAAAACTGGTAAATAAGGCCCTCCCAAGGAATTGCTCAATTTACACAATTTTTGTGCTCAAGTAGCGATGCACTCCTTCCACTGTGGCTATCATGGTTTGGGAGCTTCCAACAGGGCAACAGCCACAGTATCAGTCATTGGAAGACATTCCCTTTAAACAAAGATTTTCTTTTTAGCCCCAGAGCTGAAGCCATGCTTAAGAAGATGGAGAGTAACGCCAAGTCCATGCAAGTGAATCCAGGACTTTCTTCAGGTTCAACCTTCACGCTTCAGTCGCAATTACCACACCAAACAACTGGCCTTTTACATTCTCTCAGTCTAAACCTAGACATAAGAAATCTCAAAAGGAAAGGCGTCAATGGCAGCACCAGTGTCTAATCTAAGACAGTGGCAAACAGATTCCAGTGGGACTATGATCTCTTAGCAGGGAGCAGTCATGACTCTCCCTTCCCCCTACCCACAAATCCCACCCTAACTCCTCTCAGACTAGGAGGACGGCAGTCCTTCCTAAACAATTGGACACTAATTTCTAGGGGTTAGTGGGTACTGAAGAACATTCAGAGAGGTTGAAAATGCAATTCAAACAGCCTGTATTTTGATTAGGTTTCCCAGATATTCCACCAAACCAGTAGAGAGACATTAAAGCAAATACAGCTCCTGTCTACCCAAGGTTCTGGGGAACCATTACCAAAATCACTAAAAGAAAAGATTTCTACTCAAGGCTTTTCCTAGTCCCTAGAAGAGAGGGTACCCGGAGGCTGATTCTCAACCTGTCATGGCTCAGCCGATTCTTGCAGTTACCAAAATTCAAAATGGTCTCTCAATCCCAAAGTGGCAAAGGAAATCTTTTGCCAATGTGGCTAGCCTTGCTGCGATCTCCTTGCCTCCCCAACCAACAAGTGGAGCAGCTACTTTGCCCTAATACCTACTCAGAGGAAGTCCTAATAATTATACATCTAAATTCATACCATTGGGAAATAGAGTTCCATAATAAATCCCGTGGGGAATAGGGGAAAATAATACAAATTTTCAAATTAAATTATTAAATATGGAATCTAAATTTATTATTAATTATGGAACTCTATTTCCCAATGGTATGAATTTAGATTATAATTATTATCATGAAATATTATATATTATATGTATTGTTCTTGTATGAATTTAATTCAATATTTCTTTAAAATGTGATATATTTTTTATACAATTGATTAATTGTTTAATTGTTGTGATAGATCAATTGAGGTGTGTATTTATACTGGTTCAAGCATAGTATTGTTATTCCATGCGAAGGCCAAGGTACCAGAAGAATTTAGTAAAGAAAATTTCAATCCAGTTTGGCTGCTTCATTTTTTTTCTGTTTTTTGTTGGACCTTTGTACTAAACCCCCATATCTTATTTTCCATAAGGACAGTCTCTCTCTCAGGACTAACTCTTCCTTCTTACCTAAAGTGGCTTCCGAGGCAAACATTAATCAGTCCATTAATCTGCCAGTTTTTTTTCCCTAAAGGGGAATACAAACTTCATTTGTTAGATGTTCATAGACAATTGCGCTTTTACCTGCACAAAACAGCTGCCTTTCGCAAGTCAGAGCAGCTCTTTGTTTCCTTTGCGAAGATTTTCTTGGGTAAGCCATTGTCGAAGGTGACTCTAGCTAGATGGATTTCTCACTGCATTTTGCTCACATACAAGATGTCTGGTCTGCCAGAGCCCTTAGGGGTGAATGCCCATTCTACCCGTTCTATGGCTACTTCTGCTGCGTTCTGGTCGAGTGCCCATGGATGACATTTGTTCTGCGGCTACTTGGGCTTCCTCTCATACCTTTATCTTTCATTATAAATTGGATTTAATATCCAGAGGAAGGGCAGATTTTGGCTCTGCAGTGTTCCGGAATATCCTTCCTTGAGGACCTCCCAAGTTTTTGGTAGCTGGGGACTCTGTCCCACTGGTTGCTGATCAAATGAAGTTTAACTATTTCGGATAAAGAAGTTATGTACTCACCATAACGTTCCATCTGAGTATGTAACTTCATTTGTCAGCAACCAACCCCCCCCCTCCTTCCCCCTAACCTGGTTCTTTGGTTATCTGAATCCTAGAACGATCTCAGCTTTTAGTATTCATTAGGTTAGGATGTTTTAGGTTGTTGTTTTGTCTAGGTGACATTGTATAATTGGGCAAACGCGATCTGAGGACTGGAAGGAGGTAGTAGGGTGTTATGGGTAAGGGGGAGCTTGGAGCTCGGATCTTTAGCTTGGAAAGCTGCCGGCTCAGATCCAGGTCGGTTCCGATACCCACAGGTTGCTGACAAATGAAGTTACCTACTCAGATGGAACGTTATGGTGAGTACATAACTTCTTTTTACCATTTTTTTCCCCCAAGTTTTCCAACAAAGGTGAATATTGTTTACACTTACTAAGTGTACACAGGCAACTACATTTTTACCTGAACAGGACTAAAGAGTCTAGGAAATCAGATCAGTTCGTTCATTTCCATTTCTGGTCCAATGGTGGGACAAGCTGTATCAAAACTGACCTTTATCTAAATGGCTGGGAGATTGTGTTAACCTTTATTTATGCAGATAACAACCAGAAGTTACCAGTGCATGTTAAAATGCAGAGCATTCAACCAGATCAGTTGCTACATCACCAATTTTTTCATTCAAGAGCTTCTGTGGACGAAATTTTTGCAACTGCAACTTGGACTATGCCTCATAACTTCGTCACTCATTACAAATTGGATATGGTCTCCAGAGAAAGAGCATCCTTTGGCTGTACGGTTGTCAGGAATATCCTTCCATAAGGCCACCAAAGGACTGAAGTAGTTGGGGACTCGTCTCATTCGTCAAGAATGAACGAAGATTCATTCGTCAAGAATGAACGAAGATTGACAACATCAGTTGTTATAGGTTCATAGGTTGGTACTGGGCTATCTGCCCGAAGGCATATATTAGCCCAGCCACATTGTGCGGTATCCACCACCCCTTTAGTAGTTCCCTAGACCCTTGTACTAGCAGCTAGTACTCTCTTCCCCTATCTAGTAGTTCATGGGGAGATACTAGGCTATCTGCCCTAGGGCATTTATAAGCCTAGCCAGAATGTATTTGGCTTCCGCCTCCCTATTAGATTAGCCTACTGTGCCTTTGTAAAGTAGGTCATAGAAGGTACCCTTTTAAGATTAGTTTACTGTGCCTCTGTCTAGCAGGGACACAGGAGAGATCCCAGGGGTGAATTTGCGATTTCCCATCCACGCGTCCAAATTTCGCTTGAAGAGGATCAGCAAGGGGCTATGTCTAACATGAACTGGGATTCTATTCCAGAGTGAGGGGAGCCTCTGGGAAATGAATCAGTCCCTCCAGCATGTCCTATTTATTTTTGTGCTGAGGTTTAGGTCCCAGGAGCATGTAGCTCTAAGGGACTTGGATTTTTTGAGGTGGAGCATGTCCATTATTTCTGGGTTTGACATGGCTTTGTACGTCAGGCATAGATCACCTCTGAGTAGGCGGTAAGCAACTGAGTAGAGCTGGAGTTTCTTTAGTCGAGCTGCATAGGACATCTGTTTGTAGCCCATGATCCTCTTGGTGAGGCACTTTTGGGGTCTCTCCAGTTGCTGCAGGTGTCTGGTAAGGTACATCCCAAAAGGGGCATTGTATTCAATTATGGGCCTGATGAGTGACAAGTAGAGGGGCACAATGACCTCTCTTGATCTAGATGCGAACCCTTTTGTGATAAGGTGGGCTATATAGAAGGTCTTTCTAACCACTTTGGCAACGTGATTATCAAAGGAGAGATTACTATATACGTTGGTCCCCAAATCTCTAATTACTTCTTCCGTGCCAATGGATTACCACCTATGTGGTAATTTGTGGGCACCTTGTTTTTCCCAAAGGGGATGACTATGCACTTTTTAGCTTGAGGCCGTGGCTCTGGCACCAATCATCCATCTCTGTGAGACCCTTTTGGAGGATGCTTGTGTCAGCTGGAGATTCGATTATGGCCCCCAACTTGCAGTCATCTGCGAACTTTGTCAGCCATAATCCCCCCGTGTTAGCCTGAACCTCCGAGAAGTATATACCGAACAAGAGAGGTCCCAGAACTGAGCCCTGTGGGACGCCACTTGTAACTGGTTTGGATTTGGACATGGCACCTGCGATTCTGACCATGTGGGTTCTATCTCTGAGCCAGTTTGCAACCCATCTTGTGATATAGGGTTTGATATTTAATGCTGGTAAGCTTATTTATGATGCCCGAGTTGGGTATTGTGTCAAAAGCTTTTGCGAGGTCCAGGTAGGCTGTGTGGGGACTACCTTGCCCTCATCTATGGCTTTGGTAACTGTTTCAAAGAAATCAACTAGGTTTAAGAGGCAAGATCTGCCCTTAAAGCCGATTTGGGTAGGGTCCAGTGTTTGGAGGCTCCCAATGTCTTTGTTTATGAGTTCCATGATAATGCGCTCCATAGCTTTACAGACCAGACTAGTCAGGCTTATGGGGCGATAGTTTCCGGGGTCTGTTGTGGCACCACCTTTGTGGAGTGGGACCACTGTAGCTGTACGCCATTCTTTGGGTACATATCCTGTAGTAAGGCTAAGTTTGAACAGTGACTTAATGTGAGGGTTCAGTTCTTCTTAGAGCTCATGTAAGACACAGCCTAGGACACCGTCCGGTCCCATAGATGCTGTGTTTTTTGCTTTGGAGAGGGCATCTTTCACCTGTGCATCTGTGATGTCAGGGAGGTTACATTTGGTTGGGATAGGCTTTTGCTCCTTTGGGGGGGGGGTTGCGCTGAATCTGTCTGCCAGGATGTTGGCTATGTCTGTAGGTTCAGTATATTTTGTACCGTTATGCAACAATTCAGAGCATATCTGGGAGTTTCCGCCCATGTTCCTGACATAACTAAAGAAGGCCTTGTGATTGTCTTTAGTGTCTGGGGTAATTTTTCTTTCGAAACTGGCCTTTGATGATTTTATGAGGGATCGAAGTTTCTTGCTAATACTGATCAGAGATGCCTTCCCTTTTTGTGATTTTGCTCTGTCATGTAGTAGCTTCCTCCTTCTGTTGTATAGCTTATCTATGGCCGGGGTCCACCAGACCGGTCCCTTGTTTTTGGAGGAGTGAGTCTTGGTTTTATTTGGGATAGCACGATCCATGCATTCCTGCAGGTGCTCATAGAATGCATTTGTAAAGGATTCTGCGGATTGGGCTGTATTATCCTCTGGCCCAGGGGCTTTGAAGGATTCCACCTCAGTCTTGAGAAGTGCAAAGTTGGCTTTTGAGAAATTCTTTACAGTGATTTCCTTGGCTGGGGGTGGGGACGGGATATGGATGTCCAGGGAAATTTGTTTATGGTCTGATCTTACCAATGAGGGGTTTACCTCTGGTGTGGAACATAGAGTCCCCATGTTGGTGATGACCAGGTCCAATATGTTGTTCCCTCTTGTGGGAGTGGTGATCAGTCGTTCCATTGCGTTAGCGTTTATAAATTCAAGGAACCGTTGGGCGAGGGTGTTTGGGCTTGAGTAGTTTTCCCAGTCAATGTTTGGGTAGTTGAAGTCACCCAATAACATAGTGTTTGGAGAGACCTTCATATTCTCCAGTGTTCTCAGGAATGCCAAGTGGGGTTCCTGTAATAGGGAGGGTGTTCTGTAGCAGGCTACAAACTGAAAGGCAGTTTTGCCCGCTGTTAGTTGCACATGGATGGTTTCCGATGCTTCGTGCAGTGCCACTAACCTGGAGGTGTAGGTATCTTTGATGAATATAGATACTCCCCCTCCTTTTGTGCTTCGGTCCGAGTTTTGGGGCCGAAACGCATGGTATGAGTTATAACCTGGTAGTGCTGGGGTGCTCTCAGGAGCCTTGAACCAGGTTTCTGTTACTGCACAGACATCGATTTTCTCCATACAAAGGAGAGTCTCGAGTGCATGCATCTTGAGGTTTAGACTTCTGGCATTGAGTAACATTACCTTTAGTTTTTTATCTTTGGGTTGTCTATGGAGGTGGGTGCTGTTGGTGTATCCCCGGTGTGAACATTCTGTTACTCATCAAGGTTCCTCTTGAAGAGTGATAGTGAGGGGCTCTGTCTTATGTAGATCAGGACCCTGTTCCATAGTACGGGAAGTCTCTGCGAGGGGAATCTATCCCTCCAGCATGTTCTATTCATTGTTGTGTTGAGGTTTATATCCCTAGAGCATGTAGCTCTAGTAGATTTGGTTTTGCTAAGATGGAGCATGTTCAACAATTCTGGGTTGGACATGGCTCTGTACGTTAGACAGAGATCGCCTCTGAGAAAGCGGTATGCAACAGAGAACAGTCTTAGCTTTTTCAAACGTGCTGCATAGGGCAACTGTTTGAGGCCAGTAATCCTATTGGTTAGGTATCGCTGTGGTCTCGCCAGCTGCTGGAGATGTCTAGCGAGGTACATTCCAGTTGGTGCATTGTACTCAATAATGGGTCTGAAGAGCGAAGAGTAGAGGGGCACCATTACATCCTTAGATCTTGATGCGAACCCTTTCGTGATCAGATGGGTCACATAGAAGGATTTTCTAACCACTTTGGCAACATGGTTATCAAAGGAAAGCTGACTATCTACTTGGGTCCCTAGATCACTTATTTCTTCAGATTTCAGGGGATTACCTCCTATGTTGTAGTTTGCAAGTACTCTGTTTTTTCCAAAGGGGATTACTACGCATTTTTTTTTGCATTTAGCTTGAGATCATGGCTTTGAAACCATGCATCAGTCTCATTTAGGCCCTTCTGGAGGATCTCCATGTCGGCCGGAGACTCTATTATAGCACCCAGTTTGCAGTCGTCCGCAAACTTAGTCAGCCACAGCCCTTCCGTGCTTGCCTGTACTTCTGAGAAGTATATGCCAAACAGGAGGGGCCCCAGGACAGAGCCCTGAGGTACACCACTCGTTACTGGTCTGGATTCGGACATAGATCCCGCTACTCTTACTTTATGGGATCTGTCTGAGAGCCAGTTTGCGATCCATCTTGTGACATAAGGGTTTATGCCCAGGCTGGTGAGCTTATCAATAATACCTGAATGGGGAATGGTGTCAAATGCTTTAGCAAGGTCAAGGTAAACCGTGTGTACCTCCTTTCCCTTATCTATAGCCTGAGTAACTGTCTCAAAGAAATCCACCAGGTTCAGGAGGCATGATCTGCCCTTGACGAAGCCGAACTGTGCGGGGTCCAGCGACTGGAGGTTCCCAATCTCTCCATTTATGAGTTCCATAATAATTCGCTCCATAGCCTTACAGATCAGACTGGTCAGGCTTATCGGTCGGTAGTTCCCAGGGTCAGTTGTGGCCCCACCCTTGTGTAGCGGGACCACCGTTGCCGTGCGCCATTCTATGGGCACATATCCTGTGGAGAGGCTGAGACTGAACAGGGTATTAAGATGCGGGGTTAATTCCTTTTGGAGCTTGTGTATGTCACAGCCTGTGACACCATCTGGTCCCATGGAGGCAGTGTTTTTAGCTTTAGATAGAGCCTTGTTAACCAACGTATCAGTAATAATTGGACTTGCACAATCCCCTGGAATGGTAATAGGCCCTGTAGGTGGTGGTGGTGGGGGGGATTTGCACTGAACCTGTCAGCCAAGATGTTGGCAATGTCAGAAGGGTCAGTGTATTTTGTTCCATTTTGTACTAACTCAGAACAGACCTGAGCGTTGCCATTTAGGTTTTTGATGTAGCCATAGAAGGCCTTATGGTTATCCTTAGCAACTTTCTTTTCAAAATTAGCTTTAGTTGACTTGATGAGGTCCCTCAATTTGTTACTAATGCTGATTAGGGATGATTTTTCTACTTGAGATTTGGCCTTTTTTTGTATAAGTCTTTTCCTTTTATTGTAAAGTTTTCTTATGACCGGGGTCCACCAGACTGGTTTCTTCTTGTCTGAGGAAGGAGTCTTGGTTTTATTTTGGATAGCACGGTCCATGCAATCCTGAAAATGCATATAGAGTGGCTTGGTGTAGGATTCCGCATCCTGGATATCATTATCCTTCTGCAAGTGAATAGTGAAGCTTTCCATTTTGGATGCAAGTAGTTTGAAGTTTGCTTTGGTAAGATTTTTGACTATGGTTTCTTTGACTAGGGGAGGTGGAGGGGTGAGGATGTCCAGGGTTATCGGTTTGTGGTCGGATCTGACCAAGGAGGGAGTGATAATGGGTGTGGTACACTGGGCGCCCATATTTGTGATGATTAAATCCAGTATGTTGTCCCCTCTAGTGGAGGAAGGAATGTTCAAGGGCATTTGAATTTATAAATTCTATGAATCGCTGAGCATAGGAGTTGGAACATTGGTAGTTCGCCCAGTCTATACCAGGGTAGTTGAAATCACCCAAGATTATGGTGTTGGGTAGGACCTTTATATTTTCCAATGTCTCAAGGAATGCAGAGTGAGCATCTTGGGACATGGTGGGCGATCTATTATCAGCTACGACTTCAAATGTGGTTTTGCCTGCTGATAGTTGCGCATGGATGATCTCTGGGGCATCATGCGCTACTAACCTGGAGATATGGGTATCCTTGATGAATATGGATACACCTCTGCCCTTTGTACTGCGATCTGGTAACTGAGGCCGGAAGATATGATATGAATTCTAACCTGGCAGTGCTGGGGTGCTCTCTTGAGCCTTGAACCAGGTTTCCGTCACTGCACCAACATCGATTTTCTCCATGCTGAGGAGAGCCTCGAGTGTGTGCATTTTGAGGTTGAGATTTCTGGCGTTGAGTAGCATTACCCTTAGTTTTTGGTTACCTGTGCTGGTTACAGTGGTTGGTTTGTCCTTTGAGCCTTGCCTAAAAAAGGCACTATGGGAATGGCAAGAGCCTTGGCCAGTATTCGAAAACCTAGGGGTGACAGGTGCAACCCATCTCTGGCAAAACAGCGAGGCTTGTCTATCATGTCATCCCAGGCAGACAGACACTGGATCCCCTTAGAATGACATCAGAAGCTTAGCCAATTGTTGAAATTGATCATTTTGTCTTTGTATTGTGGTATCATTCTAGGTGAAGGTAGTATGCTACTCAAGGTCAGGGTCATACCAGCTTGGGCTACATGATCAGAGAGCTCCTCAATGTCTCTTTGCATGTAGTCCAGGGAGGTACGTCTTAGATCATTCACACCAACATGTACAATGACAGCGTCATACTTGTACTTGTTCTGGAGTGACCTAAGTGTCTGTGTTATGTGGTGTTCTGTATTCATTATAATGTTGGGCTTGCTGTCGTTGGACCCACCCCATCTGCAGGAATCCACTCTCCTCTTCTAATCCATCTGGGCTTGGAATGTCAGGACCATTTCTAGCGAGAGGCCAATGGTGTTGGGTAACTGCCCTTTCTAGACTCCATCAGGGTCCCTGGCTGGCTCTGTTCCGCTGCCCTTGGAACAGGCTGCACCTTGTCTCAAAAGTCTGTGCAGATTTCCTGGGGGTGGGTTCGTGTCCAGGGTTTTCAGACCATTCTCTTCCTTTGAGGGCTTCTGCACTTGACAGCTTGGAACCAATTTCGTCAGGAGGCTTCAGTGCTGAGTCGGGGTTCCTTCTCCCTCCCAGGCGGTGCCTGCCTCGAGAGAGTAGAGGGGAGCTTCGTTCAGCCTGTCGGCCTTGGAGGCGGTAGAGAGGACCTTCCCCATCTTTTCAGTCACCTCTCTTTCTTCTCAAGGTCCTCCCCAGCCTCTCTCTGATTTGGTTGCCTCATCATCTTTCCAGGGTCAGCCCTCCTGTGAGCTCCTTCAGAGGAGACTGCCCCACTTGGGGTACCTGTCTCTTTTGAGTCCTCCTCCGAGCCCACCGTGGAGGAACCCCATTGGAAGAGAACTTGTAAGAGGCGGCGCTTGTAGACTCCCCCAGTGAGTCCATCGCGGAGGACACGGATTTTGATGAGGGGGACAGGTCCCCTCCCCTTTAAGGCATCCTTTACTTACGCCCCCTTTGACAGTTCCACTTTGTTTAGACTGCCCGTCAAGGATATCTTAACCCGCAGTGAGCAGGAGGGTAAGACTCTTTCCACCATTGGGATCAAATTTTCTACTCCCCAACATCCTGTTATAAGGCACAGAGGGGAAGTAAGAAACTCTGTTTCCGTAGGACTCCAAGTCTTCCCTTCAAGATGCTCCCCAGGAATCCTCTTCTCCAAGCCGGGGCAGAGGACTCAATGGCAGGCACCACCCCAGGGGCAGAGGGTGTCTCCAGAACCGGGGCTCCCAGGAACCTTTTTCAGAGAAGTCCTTTCAGCGCTCCTGCGACGCTGCCTGACTGTTGTGCTCTGGAAGCAGTTGGGGGCCGACTCTCCCAGTAACCTGGACAAGTTTCACCTCTGATCAGTTGATGTTAATAATTATTTCCAGGGGTTACACCATTCCGTTTTCTCAGTCCCCTCCAATTCAAAAATTTCTGCTGGACGTTCCACCCCGCCAAAAGGGAGTTGGCCTATTTAAAGGTTCAAGACCTTCTTCAAAGAGCCATCCAAGAGGTGCCAATAGGACAACAAGGATCTGGAACTTACTCTTGCTTCTTTTTGGTGCCAAAGAAGACTGGGAACCTTTGTCTAATTTTGGACCTCAGCGAGCTAAACCTATCTGTCAGAAAGTCCATGTTCCGGATGGTCACTGTTCAGTCCATTCTGCCTGTCTTGTGCAAGGACAATTGGATGTGCTTAGTGGATCTCAAGGACATGTGCTATCATATAAAGATCGACAGACTGTCCAGGAGACACTTGTGCTTTTGGTCATGGGCCAGTCGTTACCAGCTCATAGCCCTGTCCAACGTTGCTAGTTGTCGGTTTTGCGCTAGATTTAACCAACACACTATTAAGCGTAGGTACGAGTTTGCTATTCATTATTTTTTTGCCGAAGATTCAATAATGCCGCCGGAACAGCCGACGACCGGAGTTTACAAAAAGCGCAAGGAAAAAGAAAAGGAGAAGCATCCGAGGTCCAAAACCGATGAGGCTACCCCTAAGCCAGTCGTCGGTTCTCAGTGAGGCGCTTTCGCAACCCCTGACGCCCGCTGCCTCAGAGCCACAGGCCGTTGCCGACTCCCACGTGGAGCCAACTAGGCCTCTGGATAGTCAACGTATTGGACACTCAGAAACTACCCCCTCAGATGGGTCTGGAGCCGCTGAGCAGGCATCGGTTTCTGAGGGTGTTTTCAGACCTACACAGTTATAAGTTAAGCCAACCTCAGCTTCAAAGGCAAAGACTAAAGCAGCTATAAAGACAAAGAAACAAGTATAGCATTCTCCTGGACAGACTTCCATGCCTAAAAGCAGATGCTCAAAATGGCCGAAGACTAATTATCTTGATCAGGGGTTCCCACCCCCCCTCCTGATAAGAGGCCTAGGCAAGAGACAGAATATGAATCTTCTGATCAGGTTTCCATTTCCTTTGACTTCTTCTCTGAGCAGGAATACTCTCTTCCTCCCTATGAGGATTCTGATGCTGAAGAATCTATCCCTTCAGCCTCTCCTCCTGAGGATTATTCTTTTGGGGAAACCCTGCATACCATGAGGGAGCACTTCCACTGGGAGAGCCAAAGACTACTCAGAATCAAAGAAAAGGCTTAGAGATTTTCTTTTACTACCTCAGCACAGGCCTCTTGCTATTCCCCCTGTGTTAGACATTGTGGATGATGTATTTTCAGAGTCCGGCCTTTCTCCTGACTCTTTACCCCCTGCCCCTGTTAAACCAGACAGATACGACAGGGTTCCGGATTCACATAAATATCTTTATAAAAACCCTGCTGCTGACCCAGAAACCATTTCTCAGGGTCCCAAAGGGGTCAAGGCTTCCACTGCAAAAAACCCTATTCCCTCTGATAGGGATTCAAGGGCACTAGACAGATGGGGGGAAAAAGTTTACACTTCTGCTACTTTGGCTGTGAGGGCTTTAAACTGTCAATTTCATATGCTTAAATATCAGCAATATTTAATGTCACTGCTTAAACAGAAAATGTTGACTAATTCTGATTGTGCAGAAAATAAGGAAATGCAGGATTTATTGCATGCAACTGAACAAGTAGGAAAGCATACATTGCAATGTGGTTTCGATTCTCTGGAGGCCTCTTGCAGGGCCGCAGTTACGTGTTCTGTCATTAGGAGGCATGCTTGATTAAAGGAACAGAATCTGCCTGATCATGTTAAAGAAAAATTATTAGATGCTCCATTACAGCATGATACTTTATTTAGTGTTAAAGCAGAGGAGGTGTTGAAGAAAATGGAGGACAAAGCGAAATCTATGCAAACAGTAAAGGATTTCTTACAGGTACAGCCACTTAGCAGGAACTGGCCTACAAAGAATTGGTCCTTTCCAGTGTCAGACAGGCCACAAAGAGGCAGGTACAGACTTCCCAGAGGCAGATCCCAGCCCCAGGGCTCATACAGGCCTAAACAGTGGGGCACATCTACCTCCAAAAGCAGAGAAGACAAATCACAGCCATACAGCAAACAGTCCCAATGACTTTCCTCTGCCAGCACCAAGCATTTATCTTTTGGCAGCCCCCTTGGGGGGAAAACTAGCACTTTTTTCTCAGAATTGGCACAGGATCACCCAGGACAAATGGGTCTTGAATATAGTGTCCCAGGGCTACGGGTTCCACTTTCACACCCTGCCAAAGGCAAAAGGTATGCCAGACCTGCCACACAATCAATGGGCAGAGGCGCAAAAACAAGTTTCATCCCTCATGGACATGAGGGCCATTCAGCAAGTACCACAGCAAGAGCAGGGACAAGGATTTTACTCAAGACTTTTCTTGGTACCTAGAAAGGACAAAGCCTGGAGACCAATACTGGACCTGTCTATTCCAAATACTTTTCTGGACGTTCCAAAATTAAAAATGTTGACTCTGCAGCAGCTTCTGCCCATGCTGGGCAAGAAGGCTTGGCTTGTAACTTTGGACCTAAAAGAGGCATACCTGCATGTACCAATCAGACAATCTTGCAGAAGATACCTCAGATTCATAGCTGGCTCAATGCACTACCAATTCTCAGCACTGCACTTTGGATTATCTACTGCGCCCAGGGTCTTCACAAAATGCCTGGCACCGGTAATTGCATTTTGCAGACAAAGAGGAATTCAAATATATCCTTACTTGGACGACTGCCTTATTCAAGCAGAGAACAAGGACATTCTACTAAAACATCTGGCGTTTGTAAAAAGATTAATTTGCCTGGGGTACACAGTAAACGAAAAGAAATCAAAACTAGTATCCTCTCGAGAGATAATATTCCTGGGTGCAAGCTTAAATACAACTGCCCAGGTGGCTTATCTCACGCCAGATAAACAAAGGCAACTGACTTCTTACTTCAAAATGTTGGCAAGGCAACAAAGACCCAGTTAACTGCAAGAAAAATTCTGCAGGCTTTGGGCTTCATGGCATCCTGCATTCTACTAATTCAGTATGCCAGACTGCATATGAGGAAACTACAATGGTATCTGAAAAGTGTTTGGACTCAACATTGCCACAGCCTGGAAACATTAAATGTTCATCGTGTTACACTGCTGCAGTCATTACATTAGGGTTATCCTGCTGTCAGGCGGTCCCGCAGTCGGCCAGAGTTCCAAAGTCTTGGTCCGGCGTCAGTTGCTGTCGCTTCTTCCCTGACGTCAGTGCGCCAGGGGTATATAAGATGCATCCGATGCCATTTTCTCCAGTCTTTCTTGCCGCGCGGTGCCCGAAGCAGAAGCAGTTCGCAAGTGCCAGTCGGCCGACTCCTGAGATTTTCGAAGTCAAATTTCAGATCCGAAGTCTTCAATAAAGCTAAGTACCCCGTTGGGGAAACTTTTTTCTTGCCTCAGACCGATGTCAGAAAAAGTTAATAATTGTATTTCTTGTGGGAAGTAAATACCTCATAAGGACTTCCACTCTTACTGTATTCCATACCTCGAACATCTACATTTATGGTAGGTACAAAACTGTACTTTACCCTCCTTCCTTGCCTGCAACAGGAGTTTCGATGGTGGGCGCAGGCCTGTCAACACAACAAGGGACAGCCTTTCAGCCAACCCACACCCAGACAGGCAATAACAACAAACGTATCAGATTATGCCTGGGGGGCTCACATGGCAGGATGATGTATTCAGGGCACATGGCCCACAAGCCAATGGCATCTTCATATCAATCAAAAAGAGATGTTGGCTGTTCAGAATGCCCTGACAGCTTTCAAGGATCTACTCCGTCCAGGACAACTATGGACAATACTACAGTCATGTGGTACATAAACAAGCAGGGAGGCACACATTCCTACTC
Source organism: Protopterus annectens (assembly GCF_019279795.1). Lineage (NCBI taxonomy): Eukaryota > Metazoa > Chordata > Ceratodontiformes > Protopteridae > Protopterus > Protopterus annectens. Next base: position 1,666,852,844 of record NC_056728.1, read on the forward strand.
CCTCTGCAGACAAGCCATGACTTTGTGGGACACAGCATTGACTTATCAAGTACACATGCAAGCACAATTCCTGCCAGGAAAGATAAATACTCTGGCAGACAAATTAAGCAGAAACCTCAAGGATCCCCATGAGTGGAAACTGGATCTACTAGTTTCATAGTTTAGTACTAGGCTATCTTCCCTGGGGCATTTGTAAGCCTAGCCATAGTGATGTGGCTTTCGCCACCCCATGAAATGGTACAAAAATGCACAGAATAGATTTAGAATACTGTGCCTCTGTCTAGTAGTGACACAGTGAAGGTCCCCTTATATAATAGAATTAGTTTGCTGTGCCCCTGTCTAGTAGTGACACAGATGTGACCCCTGGGGTAAACTTATGATCTCCCATCCGCTCATCAAGATTTCTCTTGAAGAGAGTCAGTGAGGGGCTCTGCCTAACATGAACTGGGATCCTGTTCCAGAGCATGGGAAGCCTCTGGGTTATGAATCTATCCCTCCAGCATGTCCTATTCATACTTGTGCCGAGGTTTAAGTCTTTAGCTCTCGTGGTTCTGATGGATTTGATAGTCTTCAGCATGATAACAAAGGAATGGGGATGCCCAGACATAGATCTATTTGCCTCCCCCCACAACTGCCAACTACAGAGATTCTGCACAAGGACTTATCACAAGCATGCATGGAAAGTGGATGCTCTATCATTCGGCTGGGAAACCCTAACAGTTTATGCCTTTCCTCCTCTGCCTCTCCTCCCCAAGGTACTCCTAAAGGTCAGACAAGAGAAACCAAAAATGATTCTGATTGCCCCAGACTGGCCCCACCAGCACTGGTACCCAGTCCTAAAGAGCTTGTCTCAAGGCCCATCCTGGACTTTGCCTCTAATTCCTCACTTACTGATCCAACAAAACAAACCGATCGTGCACAGCCAACTCAGGACCCTAAATCTGGCAGCATGGCGGATAATGTAGCCATTCAGAACACACCTCTCTCTAAAGCAGTAATGGATGATCTGAAGTAGGATATTCATTTGTCTGCAACCTGTGGGTTATGGATCCGATATCGGATCCGAACCGGCATGGTTTTCCAGCTATGGATCCAAGCTCTCAGCTCCTCCCCTCACCCATAATGCCCTGCTCTACCCTCATGACCTCAGATCTCGTTTGCCGCGCTGGTGACTGGATTTGCATTCATAGCTCTCAGCTAAGTGGTGATTTATTACCTGTTAAAACAGAAAAATTTAAGTTTTTTGTGTAATTCTGTGTGAAAGTTTAGGTTTCCCTTTCTGATAGTTTTAATTTGAGTTAAATTAAGTAATTTTTTTTCCCTCCCCTCGCTGTTGTAGAGTGTGTGTGTTGGGCCTGTGTGTCTTTTGTTTTAAGTTACTTTAGTAGCTTTTAGTAGCTTTATAGATTATGGCTGATCAGCCTAAATCTATTTTCTCCAAATGCTCCGAGTGTGGCCATAAGCTCTCACCGCTGATGGCCACACTCGGTGTGTTAAGTGTCTCGGGTTGAACACCTCACATCTGGTTGTTCCATTTGTGCAGGGTCCAACCCCAGGGCACTGAGGGAGCGGAGGTCCAAGCTTGTCTTGGCGGGTCTTTTACCGCCAGACTCGGCTCCGCCTCCGCCTCCTTCGAACAGCTGTGGCTACGGTTGTTCCCCTGTGGCACCCTCCTGCTCCTGGGACTCAACCTCCCGCTTCTGGAGAGGAGAGGGATGCTAGTAAAAGGACCGGAGGGAGAAGCACCAAGCGGTGGGCCGAGACCTCTGTTTCGCCCGCCAGCCAAGCGGGCTTCTCCCGGCTCCGTGTCGTTCGGTCTCCTCCTTCGGCTCCGGTCCCCTGTGTGCTTTTCACCGGGTCCTGAGGAGGAGGAGACCCGATCTCCGTCGAGGCTATCGAGGAGGCACTCCAGGCCTACCTCGGTAGCCTCGTCGAGATCTACTCATAGCCTTTCTGATGCTGATCTGGACCGGATGATGAGAAGGTTCATCCAGGCCCAGATGCAGATGGGAGTGCTCTTGCCTCCCCTCGGGGAGCTCAACACCCTTTTAAGCCTATTGCTCCTTCTCCCACCCGCTATCCGGGTTCGAGCAGCTGGAGCCGGGCAGCTGAGCCGGGGTGGGTCGGCGCCGATAGTACTTGGTACCGGATCCGACCCTGCCCTCGAGTGCGTCGGACCCGACCTCTCGGAGCCTGGATCCGAGCTTCGGATCCGGGGGGATCAGTGCTCCTTCGGCGCCGTCTGTGTCGGAGCGTACTGTCCTTCGGATCCGGCGGCGCCGGCTCCGTCCACTCCTCGGATCCGAGGGGGAGCCGATTGTCGGATCCTTTGGTCGAGGTCGGCTCCCCTTCGGCTTTTGATGTAGTGGAGAGGGCTCTGTTGAGGGTCTCCGGACCCCGGCACTTGTTCGGCTCCGTCCCGCTCCCTCTGCACTGGGCCAGGCTTCCACCATCCGGCCCCTGGGACAGCCCGTTTCTGTGCCCCAAGTTGCTCCTATGGAGCAAATCGCTGCTTGCGAGGACTCCTCTGACAGCCCCCCAGAGGAGGTCCCTCGCAAGCATACGTGCAAAAGGAGGCACATTGACTCCCCCGAGTCTCTCACAGAAGACACGGAGTTGGAGGAAGGGTAAGGCCCCCCACGGACACCCCCGGAGGATGTCTCCTTTGGAGACATCATGGAAATGCTCCGTATAAGGGGGGGGTGGTCTGCCCCCAAGTCTTCCTCGGACGAGTCCGTGTTCTTGGAGGCATTTGAAACGGGCCCGTTTACCTCTTGGGTGTCCCCTGCCGACCCCTGGTGGACCTTATTACCACCAGGGCGTGGAAGGAACCGGACACCGTGGAGCCAATTCCCAAAAGACCGGATAGGATCCTTAGTCCGCCATCCGACCGGGCCCATTGGAGTAAGGGGCCTCCGGTAGATGCCATGTTGACGGCGGCCACAAAGAGGGAACTGGCTCAGGAGAGTCCTCAGTCCACCCACCGAGCAAGGAGTCTCGATGATGGACCGCTTGGGAAGCGGATGTTCAGTTCGGCGACCTTCTCGGTAAGGGCGCTGAACTATTTGGCACATGTCATTAGGATGCAGCGAGATCTTATTAAGGAATACGCTGCATCCCCTGAGTCCATTTCGAGGAGGACAGAGTTCTGCACTCCACCCGTATGGCCACTCTTAGGTCAGTTACAAATACTTCTATGCGGCTACTCTCCCATGCAACGGAAGGCGCCGCTAGAGCTGCGGTGACAGGACTGGTCACTAGACGCCAGGCCTGGCTCCGTCCTGCGATTTTTCTGAGCCCTTCAAAGCGCCGTTCTTAACGCCTTTGATGGTTCTGCTCTGTTTGGCAAGACCGTTCGCGACGTTGACCCAGAGCGAAAAGGACGGAAGACGCTGTCTGCCGTCGGAATCCGCTTCTCTGCACCCCAGAGGCCCTATTCTAGGAACCAAAAGGGTCAGAAGAAGATGTGGTTCCGAAGTCGCAGCAGTCCCAGCCTGCTCCGGACAACCAGTCCTTCCGTGGCAGAGGAGGACAGGGAGGACGCCGCCCTAGAGGCAGAGGGGCTCCCAGAAACTTCGGGTCCAGGGAACCTTTCTCTGAACGGCCCGCGCAGCAACCCTGAGGTTGCCCGACTGCTCTACTCTGGAGGCAGTCGGGGACGCTCGGGCACCTAGCGGCATGGGAGTCCATAACATCGGACCGCTGGGTTCTCCAAATCATATCCAGGGATATCGCATTCCTTTCCTTCACCTTCCAAAGTTGAAGTCCCTCCCAGACGCCCCACCCGGTCAACGGGAGGCCGCTTTGGCAGAAATTGGCCATCTGCTAAAGAAAAGAGCCATCCAGCCCGTTCCCCAGACCAGATCGGATCAGGGTTCTACTCCAGATTCTTTTAGTGCCAAAAAGACGGGGAACTAAGACCAATCCTAGACCTCTCTCTCTTGAATCTGGCAGTCCCCAAAGAAAAATTCGAATGGTCACTCTGCAATCTATTCTCCCCTTCTGGGAGAAAATCACTGGATGTGCTCGATAGACCTCAAGGACGTACTACCACATCCTGATGGACAGGCGCCCAGGAGGTTTCTCCGCTTCCGGCTGGGAGCCAGTCACTACCAGTTCGGGTCCTTCCCTTTGGTCTCACCACAGCCCCCAGGGTGTTCACCAAAGTATTAGCAGTGGTAGCGGCCCACCTGAGGCTTCAGGGGTGCAGGTCTTTCCCTACCTGGACGACTGGCTTCTTACCGCCCAACAAGGCATCTACTTCTATTGGCGAGACTCCTTTCTCCATCTTGCTCCCTTTCTGGGCATCACAATAAATACAAAGAAATCCAACCTGGCCCACACAGCTCTTAGATTTTATAGGGGCCAGGCTAGACACAAGGAGTTTACGAGCCTTCCTCACTGCGGACAGAGTTCTAAATCTGCAGCTCCAGGTGCGGGCCATTCTCCATTCAAGTTCTGTTCCAGCGGAGTTGGTCCTGAGGGCTTTAGGGTCCATGGCATCGGCTATAGCACTTCTTCCTCTTGCCAGGCACAATATGCATTCTACAGTGGACGCTCTTAGTACAGTGGTCATACCTTGCTCTCCCATGCATCATCCCATAGCGATCAGCAAGGCTTGCAAGCGGTCCCTCTTGTGGTGGCTCCACTCCCGGATCTCCACAAAGGCCGCCCATTTTGTGCTTCTCCCCTCTCGCCACGGTGACCACGGACGCCTCCCGCCTCGGGTGGGGGCACTTTATGGGCCGGACCGTCCAAGGCACGTGGAGCGATTCAGAGACCTTACTGCATATCAATGTTCTAGAGATGAGAGCAGTGCTCTTAGCGTTGCTAGCACTTCAGGACTTTCTTCCCTTGGGAACAATTGCGATTCAATCGACAACATGTCTGTTGTCTGGTACATCAACAAGCAAGGGGAACAAGGTCTTACCCTCTTTGTCGAGAGGCCATGAGAGTTTGGGAATGGGCAATCTCCACCAATCGCTTTCTAATAGCAACGCACATTCCGGTCGGTCCAACATCCTAGCGGACAAGCTCAGTCGCACCATTCTGACCCCTTACGAGTGGTCTCTCAATTGTCAAGTAGCGGAACGCATATTCGCACGGTGGGGAACCCTTCATGCGATCTTTTGCTTCTCCCTCAAACACCAAGTGCGACAGTTTTTCGCTCTAATACCTCCTCCGGAGGTACCCCAAGAGACGCTCTGGTGCATGCTTGGCCACCCGGTCTTCTGTATGCCTATCCACCCTTGCCTCTGATGCTCCAAGTTCTTCAGAAAGCTTCTCGGGTGGGTTGCAGAATGATTCTCATTGCTCCATTCTGGCCTCGACAGATCTGGTTCGCCTTCCTAAGGTCTCACTCGGTGAATCCTCCTTGGATTCTACATCCCATCCGGATCTGATATCCCATCCATCCTGCATTCCTCCTCCGAATCTGTACAACCTGAAGCTGACCGCTTGGCTGCTCCAGTTCCACTCTTGATAAGGACTCCCGGTATTTCATCACCGGTTAAGGCAATTTTGGTGGCAGCTCATAAACCATCCACTAGGAAGGTTTACCCAAGCAAGTGGAAACGTTTCTCTTTGTGGGCGGAGCGGCAAGGCCTGAATCCCTTCACGGTTCCTCTTCCTTTAGTGCTTGACTTTCTAACCACTCTCTTTAACGATGGTGCCAGCAGTTCCACAGTCAAAGTACAACTGGCGGCAATTTCTCACTATCACATTGGCCATGACTCTAATCCTCTTATGTCAGCCAAATTGTGTAAAGTTTTTCTTAAAGGTACTTTTCTTCTCAGGCCCCCTATAAAACAAGCAGTTCCTCCTTGGGACCTTTCTCTGGTCCTACAGGCCTTGACCGCCCCTCTTTCGAGCCAGCGGCTACGGTGGATCTCAAATTCTTGTCCTACAAGACAGCCTTTTTGGTAGCCATTACATCAGCCAAGAGAGTTTCTGAACTTCAAGCATTATCAGCTAAACCTCCTTACTTGGTATTTCATCCGGACCGTGTCTCCCTCAGGACCAACCCGTCCTTTCTTCCTAAAATCGCTTCTGAAGCAAACATCAATCAATCCATTAACCTCCCTGTTTTCTTCCCTAAATATGAAAACAAAGGTGAATATAAGCTACATTCACTAGATGTTCACAGGCAACTTAGATTTTATCTGAACAGGACAGCTGGTCATAGGCAATCCGACCAGCTGTTTATTTCCTTTGCAAAATTCAATTTGGGCAAGCCAATCTCTAAAGTTTCTCTGTCCCGCTGGATTTCACAGTGCATTTTATTGGCTTATCAAGCTTCAGGAAGGCCCGACCGGAGGGTGTTCATGCCCATTCAACCCGGTCAGTATCTACCTCGGCAGCCTTCAAGGCTAGGATTCCTCTAGATGATATTTGTGCAGCAGCCACGTGGGCTTCATCTCATACGTTTATTTCCCACTATAAGTTGGATCTTGCATCTAGGGTAGAGCATCCTTTGGCTCAGCGGTGCTCGAATATCCTTCCATGATGGCGCCCAAGATTCAGGTAGCTGGGGACTCTGTCCCACAGGTTGCAGACAAATGAATATCCTACTTCAGATTTAGAAGTTATGTACTCACCATAACGTTCCATCTGAGTAGGTGTATTCATTTGTCTGCAACCATCCCGCCCTCCTATCCCCCTGGCCTTTCAGTTTCCTGCATATTCTATGTTACCCTTTTTAGGGTTTTGTTGCTTTGGCAAACTCGATCTGAGGTCATGAGGGTAGAGCAGGGCATTATGGGTGAGGGGAGGAGCTGAGAGCTTGGATCCATAGCTGGAAAACCATGCCGGTTCGGATCCGATATCGGATCCATAACCCACAGGTTGCAGACAAATGAATACACCTACTCAGATGGAACGTTATGGTGAGTACATAACTTCTAATTATTTTGGAGGCTAGGAGGCCCAGTACCAGAAAATCTTATGCAGAAAAATGGAAGAGATTCCAGGCACAAGGAATTGCCACGTTTGTACCAAATTTTCCTCAGATTTTGCAATACCTAACTGAGATGCTGGACAAAGGCCTATCCTTTTCATCAATTAAAATCCATGCCTCTGCCATTTCAGCTCATTACAATACGGAACCACCTATTTTTTCTCATCCATTGCTAAGGCAGTACTTCAGAGGGGCCAAAAATATAAGACCCCTAAGAGAGCACCAACACCAGCATGGGACCTCAACTATGCCTTGGAAAAACTCACACTACCGCCATTTGAGCCAGTCAGTACAGCTGAGATAAAATTCTTATCATGGTAAACAGCTCTGCTCCTAGCAATAACCTCTGCAAGACGAGTCTCAGAGTTACAGGCACTCATGGCTGTGGAACCTTTTATCATTTTCCATCCAGACAGGGTTTCTCTGAGTACGAATCCGACTTTTATGCCTAAGGTAGTGTCCAGTGTGGCCCTTAACCAAACCATTAATTTGCCTACTTTTTATCCAAACCCACGGAATAAGGGTGAGCGACTCCCTACATTCTTTGGACATACACAGACAGCTATGCTTCTACTTGGACAGAACTAAAGCTTTCAGAAAGACTGAGCAACTCTTAGTGGCATATGCTGCAGGATCACAAGGAAAAACTATCTCTAAGCAGACTATTTCAAAATGGATAGGTCACTGTATTTGTTTCTGCTATGCACAACATGGCAAATCAGTGCCTAAGGGCATTGGGCCACATTCAACCACAGCAGCAGCCACTTCAGCAGCCAAAGACATTTTAGAGGCTGCAACTTGAAGTTCAGTGCACACTTTTACCAAGCACTACCACTTACTTCTTTACTCTAAATCCAGAGCAGGCTATGCCACTGCAGTTCTGCAGGGCCTTATAGCCCCTCCTAATCCTATTGAGATCCAGCCATCCAACCTCAGCATTGGGATTCAACCCAAGTGTAATGACTGCAACAGTGAAACACGATGAACATAGTACAGCTGTGTACCTACCATAAATGTAGATGTTCCAGTGTATTTACTGTTGCAGTCCAGGTTACCCACCAACCCCCTTTTCTTTGCTGGAACTTATCTGTACTTCTCTATCCTATACAACCTACGTGGTGTATTTGCTGTTAGATGAAGGAAATGTTTACTTTAGTGCATGCATATTTATTGGCATAATTTTTAGCCTACCATTGTGGGGGCACCTGACATCTGGGGCAAGAAAAACTGAAGAAAATGGCGTCGGCTGCATCTTTTATACCCCTGGCGCACTGACGTCAGGGAAGAGGCGATAGCAACCGACGCCGAACCAAGACTTTGGAATTCAGGCCGACTGCGAGTAGCCTGCCAGCAGGATAACCCAAGTGTAATGACTGCAGCAGTGAATACACTCGAACATCTACATTTATGGTAGGTACATAACTGTACTTTCTACTTGAACAAAACTAAAGTTTTCAGAAAAACAGAACAATTACTAGTGGCATATGCCACAGCATCAGAAGGAAAGGCTATCTCCAAGCAGACTATTTCAAAGTGGATAGGTCACTGCATTCGCTTCTGCTACTCACAGCATGGCAAACCAGTGACTAAACTCATTAGGCCACATTCAGCCAGAGCTGCAGCCACTTCTGCAGCCTTTCTCAGGGGAGTACCAACCAAAGACATTTTAGAGACTGCTACTTGGAGTTCAGTGCATATCTTTACAAAACATTACAATCTGCTTCTTTACTCTAAATCCAGGGCAGGCTTTGCCACTGCAGTTCTGCAGGACCTCATAGCCGCTCCTAATGCTGTTTAGCTCCAGCCCCCCAACCATAGCTTTGGGACTCAACCCAAATGTAATGACTGCAGCAATGAAACACGAAGAACATAGTACAGTTGTGTACACTTACCATAAATGTAGATGTTTGAGTGTATTCACCGTTGCAGTCCAGGTTACCCACCCGCCATCCCCTTTGTTTTTTCTGGAACTTATCTTTACTTCTCTACCTAGGTGGTGTATTTGCTTATAGATGAAGGTAAAGCTTATTTTGGTGCATGTATGTTTTATTTACATAAATTTAGCCTACCCTTTTGGGGGCACCTGACATCTGTGGCAAGAAAAACTGAATAAAATGGCGTTGGCTGCATCTTTTATTCCCCTGACGTCAGGGAAGAGGTGACAGCAACCGACGCAGGACCTAAGACTTTGGAATTCAGGCCGACTGAGGGCAACCTGCAAGCAGGATAACCCAAATGTAATGACTCCAACAGTGAATACACTCGAACATCTACATTTATGGTAAGTGTACACAACTGTACTTTGTATTTCCTACATTTATGATAGTAGGCATGTGGAGCTACCCAGACCAGTTAAGACCCACTCCACTTAGTCTGTGGCTACATCTTCAGCCTTCTTGGCTAGACTTTCCTTGGATGAGATTTGTGCTGCTGCTACTTTGTTTAATCCTCACGCTCGTTTCGCACTACAAATTGGACTTAAGTGTCTAGGAACAGGGCTTCTTGTGGTTCCTCCGTACTCCAGCATATCCATCCTTGAGGCCACCCAGGGTTCATAGTAGCTGGGAACTCTTGATTCATTCGTGATGAATAATGACACGGATAGCATCAGACAAAGAGTTATGTACTTACTGTAACTTGGCATCTGTGCTATCTAGTATCATTGTTCATCACATTCCTGCCCTCCTTCCCCTTTCCTTCTAGGGGTTCTGGTGAAGCTGGAGTGGCTTGTATTTGGAGTAGTCTGATTCCTTGTGCAGCTTGTTCTGCGTTTCCGTGTGTTTAGCAATCTTGATCTGAGGAGTTAGAAGGCAGCATGGGGATTATGGGAAGGGGAGGAGCTTGAGCTCTGGATCTGTCTTGTCAGTTGACGGCTTGGATCCGAGACTCATTCATGATGAATAATGACACTGGATATCACAGATGCCAAGTTATGGTAAGTACATAACTCTTTGTCTTTCTCATTTCTTTTCTTCTGGGTGGAAAGCAAAAGTGCTCTAGGAGTAGACCCAGAGCTACTCTAAAAATAAATAAGAGTTTCTGATAAAATATTACACAAATTCATGCACATTGAGGAATAAAAAGATTTCCCCCACTGCCACTAGTGCTTTAAGTATGTTGGATGGGTGAAACTTGATTTCTTGTGGGGGGGGGGTGTAATTCATAACAGTTAGAAGTGCAGCCTTGTAAGGATCTAATGATTACGGATTCTCACTTTGTGGTATGTCTTCTTCTTCTTCTTTCGGCTTTTCCCGGTTAGGGGTCGCCACAGCGGATCACCTTGTCCGCACATTGAATGGCAGTGGAGTTTTACAGTGTCGAGTTGCCAGCCCGGCGCCCAACCTTCCACAGAAGGCACACTCACACGCACACCTAGGGCCAATTTAGAGTGTCCAATCCACCTGCAGCATGTCTTTGGGATGTGGGAGGAAACCGGAGCACCCGGAGGAAACCCACGCGACCACAGGGAGGACATGCAGACTCCGCACAGAAGGCACCCCAGCCGAGGATCGAACCAGAGAACCTCTTGCTGTGAGGCAGCAATGCTAACCACTGCACCACCGTGGCCGCCCACTTTGTGGTATGTCCATGTGGCTAATTTTTAATTCTTTTTTTTCTTTTATGAAAAACACTCTGATGAGCTCTTTGTGACAAAACTACACTTCTTAGATTGTTTCTGGATAGCCTGAGGGGGTTTAGAAATCTTAAAAAAAAAATGCACATGCTTATCTGTCCTTCATGAATTGACCTTTGAAACTCTTCAGCCTTCACCACATCTCCCTCTGCAAACCCCACCTGCTATCAGGATGTCTCTTTACGTAACTACAACTTCCCCACTGGCTCACTACTTAACCTGGCTTTTGCCTCTTATTGGACTGTAAGCCATTTCTTATTTTCTTCTATCTGTGATAATCCATTTTGATTCATACCCAGTCTAAAAACCATGATCCTTGTTCCATTCCATCATTAGCCTTATGTATGGGTTGTATCCTGCCCCAGAATGTAATAGCCATCCAGCTTCCAAAACTTAAGGGCACCTTTCATGCACGTACACCACTGACTACTGGACATCATATTTACTAAGGTTACTGGCATCTTTCTGGACTTTACCATGACATAGCTTACTGATTTCTTGGTTCTTTCTTCCCCGGTCACAAAAAGAAGAAACGTTTCAAACAGCCTTTGCCTCTTCAGCAGGCTGCTGCTTTGCTTAATCCTTAGATGTGTGACCCTGCAGTGGCTATTTCTGGTTCCTCAGATCACTCATTTTCCTTGGGCTTTCCTGGTATACTCCCTTCAGCTACAACACACCAACATTTATTTTCTTCTGTCTCTCTTAATTTAAACAGGGAAGGCCTACTTGGTTTAGTTCAGGCTCTTATCTCTTTTCATTTTTGGCTTACTGGTTTCTGAAGATTCCCAGTGTGGTCAACAGGGAGTATACTTTGAGGGAACAAATTCTGGTATTTCTCAAGCAGCTGATTCAGACTAAGGAGAGTATATCTTCTAAATTACCCTTACAATAATGTTCCTTTTTTTTTTTTTTTTTTTGATACTACATCTAGGATGAACCTTTCATTTTCAATAGAAACTGTATGACATTTCAGTTTCTTTGGAAAAAAAAACATAATTTATTACAGCTGGGATTTTTTCAGCCTACTGCTCACGTTCTTCAGGCCTTGGAGGAATTTTTTTTTATTGCAACTTGTCTGACAGCCAGCCTACAGTCTCTTCAAGGGCAGATAGTGTAAAGTTCCTCAAATCTTATAAGTATTTGTTTTCTAATCCCAGATCTGACCCTACTGTGATTTACTTGTCCAATGTTCTGTAAATATTTGATGTGTGCTTATAGGTGTGTACTAGGCTAATGGCTCTGGAGCCTTTACAAGCCTAGCCCATAGGATTACCCTGACATCATGCCACCCAACCTTAGTTCCCAGTGCCTCTGTCTAGTACAGCCACTGGAGTGATCCCTGGGGTGAATTTTCTATTTCCCATCCACTCATCAAGAATCTCTTGAAGAGGGCCCGTGTATGGGAAGTCTGTTCCATAGCATGGGCAGTCTCTGGGTTATGAGCCTGTCCCTCCAGCATGTTCTGTTGATTGTGGTAATGAGGTTGAGGTCTCTGGAGTGTGTGGTGTGGAGGGATTGGGATTTCTTTAGACATAGCATTTCTAACAGAGCTGGGTCAGACATGGCTTTGCAAGGCAAGAAGAGATCGCCTCTAGGTGATATGAGACAAAGAATAGTTGGAGTTTTTTGAGTCTGTCTATATAGGACAAGTGTTTAAGGCCTAGGATCCTCTTTGTGAGGTACTTTTATGGCCTCTCCAGTTGTTGCAGGTGTCTGGTGAGGTACATGCCAAATGGGGAATTGCACTCGATTTGCCTAATGAGGGAAGAGTAGAGGAAGACAATGACCTCTTTCTTCCTGGATGCAAAACCCTTAGTAATTAGATGTGCCACATAGAAGGACTTTCTGACCACAGTGGCAATGTGGTGGTCAAAAGAGAAGTTGCTGTCAAACTGTGTTCCCAGATCTCTTATAACGCCTTCTGTGTTCAGTGGACTTAAATGTAGTGGATGTGATAATTCATGGGAACCAGGTTTTTTCCCCAAGGGGATGACACATTTTTTGGCATTGAGCTTTAAGGCCATGGTTCTGAAACCAGTCGTTGGTCTCAGTGAGGCCTTTCTGTAGGATGTCAATATTACTTGGGGAGTTAATAGTAATCAAGGTAGGCTGTATGAACCACCTTGCCTTCATCCACAGCTCTGGTGACTGACTCAAAGAAGTCGACCAAGTTGAGCAGGCAAGATCTATCCTTCACAAAACCAAACTGTCTCAGATCCAGAGTTTGGAGATTCCCCTATAGCCTTGTTTATTAGGTCCATGATTATGTGTTCCATAGCTTTGCATATCAGGCTAATAGGGCGATAGTTCCCAGGGTCTGAAGTCGCTCCTCCTTTGTGGAGAGGAATGACTGTAGCAGTGCGCCATTTGGTAGTGACAAAGCCTGAGTTGAGGCTGTGAGTGAACAGGGCACACAGGTGAGGTGCCATTTCACTGTAGTTCATGTAGAACACAGCCAGGGATATTGTCAGGTCCCATAGAAGCTTTGGCCTTTGACAGTGATGTTTTAACCTGTGCAGCAGTAATACTGGGTGCCTGGCAATCTACTGGTATTGTGATTGGTCCTTTGGGGGGGGGTAAAGTTGGCACTGAATCTGTCGGCCAGTATATTGGCAATATTTGTTGGCTCGGTATAGGAAGTACCATTGTGCAGCAGCTCAGAGCAAATCTCTGTATTGCCGTGGAGATTCTTTACATAACTATAGAAGGCCTTGTGGTTGTCTTTGTTATCTGCTACAGTTCTGTTTTCACAGCTAGCTTTAGAGGATTTGATGAGGGATCTCTGCCCTTGCAACTCCCACTCTAATATCACCCACCCCATCCAACCACTACCTTTCTTTCCACTCCACTAACTACCTTGATTATAGCAAGCTCAGATGCTCATAAGCATAGTGCTTATTATATAGCAGGAACTTCTTATTGTAACATTTGTTAATGTCTGTTTTGTACTTCACAGATAAAGATTCTAGTTGTCTACTGATGTATTATGTTCTTCATCTGTAAATATGTTGTAAGTAATTGCTATGTAAATTGTTAATCGCTATGTAATCCAATGTAACTACTGTCTTTTTATTTTAACTGTGGAGCTTTTCTCCCTGGACGTCTGCTGAAAATGGACCTACGTCCAGTCGGACACTCCTGGTCAACAAATATAAATAAATAATAAAAATTGAGGTCGATAATGGAGGTTTTCCAGTCTTGGGACTTCACCTAATCCCGCCACAGTTTCCTCCTTCTATTGTGAGTTTGTTTATGGCAGGGGACCACCAGATTGGTTTCCTTTATTTGGAGAAGAGCATCTTGATTCTATTGGGTATGGCGAGATGCATGCATTTGTGTATGTGTTCGTACAGTGCATTGATGTATGACTCGGTGGTCATACAACTATTCTCCATTTGCATGGGTGCCGTGCTGTGAAGTTATCCACCTCTGTTTTAGGAGACCAAAGTTCGCTTTAGAGAAGGTTTTCATGGTGGTAGCCTTTGCGGGGGGGAGGGGGTTCCAAGGCGATTAGTCTGTGGTCAGATCTAACCAGGGAGGATTTGACTTTTGTTGTGGAGCAACGGTCGCCCATGTTAGTAATGACCAGGTCAAGGATGTTGCTACCTCTAGGGGTAAGAACGAGCTGGTTCAGGGCATTGTGTATTGGTGCATGACTAGTTTTCCCAGTTAATGGAGGAGTAGTTGAAGTCGCCCAGTATGAGAGTGTTAGGTTGGACCCTAATATTCTCCAGGATGCTTAGGAATGTGGAGTGTGAGTCTTAGGACATGGTTGGGGACCTATAGCAGGCTACAACCTGAGTCGCTGTCTTACCCAATGTTAGCTGCACCTGATGTATCTCTTATGCGTTATGTTGGGCTACCAGTCTGGAGATATGCGCATCCTTTATGAATATGGAAACACCACCGCTTTTGGAGCTTTGGTCCATGTTCTGGGTCGAAAAGTGTGGAATGAGTTATAGCCTGGTAGTGCAAGGGTGCTATCTGCTGCGGTTTCTGTTACAGCACAAATGTCAATGTTCTCCATTTAAGGAGTGCTTCAAGCGAGTGCATTTTGATATTTAGACTTCTGACGTCAAGCAGGATGACCTTATCATCCCCTGAAAGCTAAAACTTCTTATGGGTTTGGTAAAAAAAGTATGTTGCAGTACGGTAGAGAGTTGATTATCGGAACTGTCAGTTATCAGAAGCGGCCTTCCATAGCTTTCGGGTAGGAAAAATCATAAAGCCTGAATATGTAAACATTATACGTATTCACTTGAGCATGTTTTTTGAGCTTGTAGCCAGCTCATGTGAAAATATTCTTTATTGTCTACTGGAATTGCTGAATGGTTGAAAAGTGTATTCCTGCGTGACAAAAAAACAAGATTTTTTAAAAAAAAATTTATCCTGTTCATTTATATGTTTGATTATCCGAACAGTTTGATTATCCAAACTACCCTAGGTCCCAAATAGTTTGGATAATCGACTCTCTACTGTATCATTGTTACTTTTGGGATTCTTAACTGCCCAGTTCACGTTAAAAGTTTTTCCTTTTTTTTTTTTTAAATGTGAGGAGCATTATTAACACTTCCTTTTAAATGTTTTTACTGTCTACGTTCCTGTAGTAAGTAGACATTTTTAAAGTGTGCTTATGACTCAGTTAATGACTCTTCCAGAGAAGCAGCTACTTAGTGTGTTATGGAAAGATAAGCATGGTTACATGCTGAAAATGTATCTGAAGATGTTAAAGCTGAAATTTTGAATTCTCCCCTTGATAAGGAGGTTGTATGTGGACCATCTTTTGCTGGCATCCTAAAAAAATGTGAGGACAGAGGGAAAGTGATTCAAGGGGTGATTTAAAATGTTCAGGCTTCCTTTTCCAAGTTTGTTAAAGGTTGTATCTCTAAGTTAGGAGCCTGTCACAACAAGTTAAATTTTAACCCCCCCCCCCCCCCCACTGTGGCAGTCTACTAATTCTTTCCAAAAATCTGACTCCATTTCTCTCTTAAGCAACAAATACTGTCAGACAAATGGGTTCTTAGAGTGATCCATCATGGGCACGGTACTGGGAGTTCCTACCACCTTTCCAGGGGATTCTTTGTCATCCACCAGATCAGACTTTAACAACCCCCAATCATGCATATTTACAGGCTCAGTGGTGTAATAGAGCCTATTTCTCTTTTCCTGTTGGTAAAAAGTTTTTATTCAGGAGTGCTAAAAATCGAAGTCTTAAGGAGCCCAGTCCTAGATCTTTTCATTCTTGACCAGCTTGTGAAACTTCCAAAGTTGAAAATGGTGTTCCCTCCACTGTCTGTCACTTCTTATTCCTTCTTTCCATTTTTTGGTAAAATTTAAAAGATGCTTATGTTACTATAGCCACAAATTTCAACATTTTAAACGTTTTGTGTGTATTGTTTACACTTAAATTTCCCTGCATTACCTTTTGGGTTGTCTACTGCTCTAGATCTTCATAAATTGTTTTGCTGCAGTGTTACCTATTGTAGACCACAACATATTTGCAATTTTTCTGCAATGAGCTGATATTTCACTGCAGTGATACCTATTGCAGACTGCAACATGTTTGCAATTTTTCTGGACTGAGCTGATTTGTTACTGCAGTGATACCTATTGCAGACTCCAACATATTTGCAATTTTTCTGGACTGAGTTGATTTGAGGCAATTTGCTTACTTTTGTAGAGTGGTTTTCAAAGTGTTACAAATCTTTCTCTTGGGTAAGAGATGTCCTTCGTAGACTGGGTTTCCAAGAGGACAGTGGTGCAGCGGTTACCATTGTCTCCTCACAGCAAGAAGTTCTCCAGTTTGATTCTCGACTGGGGTGCCTTCTATGCAGAGTCTGAATGCCCTCCCTGCAGTCACATGGATTTCCTCCAGGTGCACCAGTTTCCTCCCACATTCCAAAGACATGCAGTGGATGGTGGATTGGCCATAGTTGAGAGTGTGTGTGTGCAAGTGAGTGGTCCAAGTGAACTACCACGGCAAGACTAGCCACCCGGCAGTGTAAACTGTGGCTCGGGATGATTATCACTGCTGAAGTGACACTCTGACCCCATGTTCAAAATGAGAAAAGGGGTTGAGGATGGGTGGATAGATTCAAAAGTCTTGTTCTGACTCCTCCTTACAAGATTGTATTCCTGATACTTCACTTAGAGAGTTTTCTTCCACAGGAAAAAATGCATCTGTATATTATTCTGAATTTTCCCATTCAGTCCATGACTTCAGCAAGGGAATTTCTCAGGATACTAGGATTAATCGCATCCATAATTCTCATGATTCCTCTAGCCAGACTCCATGTGGGAAAGATTCAGTGGTATCTAGAGTGTGTAGGGTCCCAACATTAACAGCCCTTGAGATTTCATATTCCAGTTTTGGGATTTGTAAAAAAGGAACTTTGGTCTTCCATTCTGTCTTCCTTCCAGTTTTGGGATTTGTAAAAAAGGAACTTTGGTCTTCCATTCTGGATTCCATATCCAATACAGTCTTTAAAAACAGATTCCCCAATGTCTTTGGGGTTAAGTACAGGGTCTTTAGAACAAATGATATCTACAGAGCTCAGCAAACCTTGGCTACTTGCCTGTATGTCATGAAATGTTTCTAAAGAATTCAATGCCATCCAGACAAGGATAAGCTCGTAAACTCTTATATGGTCAGTCTGAGCTGGGAAACACTTCAGAGGGGCTTGAAGTGTAGTCTTTTCATTGGCCAGAGGGCTCAGGAGTTAGATTTCATTTTCATGTCTGCTTCTATAAATTAAGTTTATTTCCTGGATTTGTGCTCATTTCCACAGAGCTGAGCAAACTTTGGCTAGTTGCCTGTGCTTCAAGAAGTGTTTCCACTGAATCCAGTGCCATCCAGGCAAAGGTATGTTTTCAAACTGTGTTATTGTGCTTTTATCTCAGTGTTGTGATGGTTACTTGTATTTTGCAATGTTTTTGGCATTTACAATGCGTTTTTGCTACAATTCGCCTTTTTTCTTTTATTGTTTGGTACTTGAACGTTTAGTTTTGTAATCGCTTTGTAGAGGGGTGACGTAACTAGGGAATAAGTTGTTTGTTATTGTGTTGCAGTCAGAGGCCCCTTTTTGCTGTGCTTTTCCATCAAGAGAACTTAATGTGGCAGGTGTTTGTCTAATCTAGTTGAACTAGGAAGCACATCAGAGTGGCTCAAAGTGTAGAGTCATTTTATTGGCCAGAGGAATTAGAATTAATTTTCATTTTTGCTTTTATAAATTAGGCTTGTTTTCTCAGAGCTGCTCACCATGCAGCAGCGGTTGGCAGTACACTGTACAGGTGCAAGGCAAGCACCTGGACAGTTATTTACCTATAAAACTATTACTAGAACTGTAACCTGCAATGTACTGAAGTGTTTGAGCACTGTCTAATACCATCTGTTAGCACTATTCAACTCTTGTCCCTAGTGTTTTGTAAAACCTAGTCCATAAACCCCAATAGCCACCCTAATACAGGTTCAGATAAGATGGATGTGCAATTTCCAAATGTCTTCATAGCCAGCTTGGTAGATATGGGCATCATGAGAAAATGTAGCAATTGTCTCGTACACAGTAAGCCTTTTAATCCTTAAAGAAACCAACACAGTTTGCGAGACATGTACATATACAACTTCCTTGGAGACAAAAATCATGTTTACAGAGTTGGCAAAAAGAACGCACACACACTACATCCACCACACAGTGTCCACCACACACAAAGCCCATCTTATGATGAGGTACTAAAAAGCCCCAAAGCTCAAAGGCCTCCTAAGCCTGCAAAAGGCAACTCCCGATCTGATATTGTTAATCCTCGTTCATTCCTTACGCATGGGTATCGGTTCAGAGCTCGGAACCGAGCCGGCCATTTTCCAAGCTCACGTCAGCTTCAAACTCTCGAGCTAAACTCTTACCCACAATCCCCCTCTCCCTGTTACCTCAGATTTCATTTGCCGCGTTGCCATCCGGTCATATCAAGCTACTTCTCTTGAGCCAAGTACAGTCAATTGTTGTTTAATTGCTTTACAAATTACTTTTCTGTCAGAAAAGTTGATATTTTGTTGTCTCTTACCCTATCGCATCTAGCGTTCATAAATTCCTCAGGTTTTTCTGTCT
Organism: Protopterus annectens; assembly: GCF_019279795.1. Taxonomy (NCBI): domain Eukaryota; kingdom Metazoa; phylum Chordata; order Ceratodontiformes; family Protopteridae; genus Protopterus; species Protopterus annectens. Next base: position 1,666,871,535 of record NC_056728.1, read on the forward strand.
TTTACTTACTACTTTTACCGCAAGGTATTTTCTCTTTACCATCGTTGGTAATTTTTTTCCCTTTTCTCTTTCATACCTTCGGGTACTCTCTTGTACCATTGTTGGTACTTTTCTATTAATTAATATGGCAGATAAAAAAGGTAGTCCAGGGTTTAAGCGGTGTTCTGATTGTGGACACAAACTGCCTACTTCTCATGCACACTCTTTGTGTGTTTATAGTTCGGAGCTTCTCATTTATCTGTTGAACCATCCTGTACTATTTGTGAGAACTTTTGTAATAGAACTTTGTTAGAAAGGAAAAACAAGCTGATACTGAAGGGACTTCTAAAATCTCCCTTTTCAGAGGCTAATTCTGGGTCAGAGGTCTCAACCCCTCCTAAAGCCCATAAGAAATTGGATGTTTCTCCTGAGGCTAAATCCTTGCCTTCATCCCTGGCTGGGGACTGTCACCAACCAAAACCTAAAAAGGCTAAAATTTTGGCTCTGTCTCTCAGTCAGCCCCAGTGCTTTCAGTGCCTAGACCTTCGGCACCGAGGCCTTCGGCTCCATTAGTGATTTTGCCTCCGTCCTCTCCTGCAGCCTTCTACATATCGGCACCGAGGGGCTCCTCTGTTCAGACCATTACCACTGTATCGGCACCGACCGTTCAGTCGGCGCAGACCTTGACCGCATCGGCTCCGAGGTCTTCCTTGGAACCGAGGCGTTTATTGTTGACTTCAGATGTAATGTGGTCATATCTCACCTACATTCTTAACTGACGGGTTCGGAGCCGAGAATCAGCTCCAACTCGGTCGCTATTTACTAGCTCGAAGTCTCTGATTGGCTGGGCTAGCCCTAGTATCCCAAGATGCACCACGCCCAAACCCCCAGATCTTGTTTGCCGCTCGTAGTGTACAGACGTGGTCTCAAGCTTGGCTATGGCTAAGTACCTTATTTAAACTGTTTTTTAGCTTAACTTTCTGTCAAAAGCTGTTCTTACAGCTACGTTGAGTGTATCCTGTATTTTGTGACTTAGTTGAGTTAATTTTTAGTTTTTGTGGATTCCTTGTGTTTGGCGGGCTAGGCCCATTTAATTTAGTCTCTCCTGTGTCTGTTACGTCTGCAGGGGCGTTTAAGTTACAGACCCTTCTTTCAACTAGTTTAGTTTAAGGTTTTTTTTTTCCTTTTTTGTGGCATCCTTGTGTTTGACGGGCTAGGTCCGTTTAAGTTTAAGGGCCTTAGCCCTCTCCTGTGTCTGTTAAGTCTGTTGGGACTTTTAAGTTAGAGTCCCTTCCTCCTGCCTTCCTTATCTTGTGTGTGGTTTATTGTGAATTACCATGTCAGGCAAAGATCAGAAGGAGCATAAGCCTTCTGGTTTCAAAAAGTGCGCCAAATGTTCTTATAAGATGTCTTTAACAGATGGCCATGCCATCTGTGTGTATTGTTTGGGCGCTATTCATTTGCAAGAATCTTGTAGTGTTTGTCACTCTTTTAGTTCTAGAGTCTTGCAAGAGAGGAAAAATAAATTGATTCTCAGGGGCCTTGTCAGACCTGCCTTTGAAGAAGCTCTGGAGTCTTCTTCCCCTAGTGGGAAATCTAAACCAAAAAAGAGATCTCCAGCTCCGTCTAGTTCCCCGGAGCCATCGGAGAAGATATTGAAGACAGCTCCACCTTCCCCGGCTCCATTGGCCTCGGAGCCTAGGGAAGGAATTCCGGTCTCTGAATTGGCCTTCTCGGCTCCATTGTTATCGGCGCCGCAGGAGGTTTCAGTGATACTGGAGCCAGCTTCGGCTCTGATTATCTTGGAGCCCATTCGGAGCCCTTCTGCTAGTCTAAACCTGGATCCTCTGGATAAGATATCTCGACCACCTTCTGTGTCCTCCAAGTCCTCCAGGTTGTCGGATTCGGATGTGGATAGAGTGGTGCAGAGGCTCCTTCAGGCGCCAGTGTTAGCCAGGTTATTTTCCGCTCCAGCCCAGTCAGCTCCGGAGCCTTCCCTCTTGTCAGTTCCGATTATTCCTCCTCCGTGTCATCGGAGCCGAGGTGTTCTGCATCGGGTGAGGTCCTGGGGTCGGCGCCAATACCCCCGTTAGGCCTCTCGGCTCCAACCTTTTCGATTCCATCTTCTGGTTTCGGCACTCGGATTTCCTCCGTCAGACCCGAGGGGGATACATCGGGGCTTCATCCCTCGGCTCCAAGTATCCCTCTTGGTGCCTCGGCTAAGGGAACCCCGACTCTGATTGTGGTTTCGGAGACGGATTGGTCCTCGGATTCCGGTGGACCCGCATTCGAGGCCACGAGGAGCACACTGGCCAGGTCTTCAGTGACTTCACTCGAATCAGCCACTGCTTCCTTTGACACTGGGGCTGGAGCTTCTGACACCAGCGGGGCTCGAAGGCCTGAGAATACTTCCATGCGTGGCCCCCAGCTGTCTGAGGGCCCTTCAGATTCGTCACCTGAGGAGCCTCCCAGAAAGAAGTCGTGCAAGAGGAAGCACGTTGGCTCCCCTAATGAGTCCATCACTTCTGATACCGACCTCGATGACGCAGAGGGGTCCCCCAAGTCGTCCTCCGATGATGTCTCATTCTCCGATATTCTGGAGATTTTAAGGCAGAGAGGCGACTGGCCTTCCAAATCCCCATCTGAGGATGGGTCGGTCCTCCTCAAAGCCTTCGGAGCCCGACCTTCTGCCTCCTGGGTGTCTCCGCCCTTCGACGAATTGTTAGACCTTATTTGTCGAAGGGTTTGCGAACACCCTGACTCCGTGGAACCGGTGCCCAGCCTCCCAAACAAGTTTCTGTCACCCCCGGAGAAAGAGTTCCTAGATAAAGGAGTTCCTGTAGATGCCATGGTGGTGGCGTCTGCCACTCAGCAAGAAGTTGCAGAAGCTTCTGCTTCCATTCATCCTCCTAACAAGGAGTCCAGGAGTATGGATCGGTATGGGAAGCGTACCCTGTCTTCAGCGACCTTTACTTTGCAGGCGTTGAACTATCTTTGCCACTTTACTAGGCTCCAAAGAAATCTCCTTAAGGAATTGGGAGATACCCTGTCTGGTAACTTGCCTGAGGCGGTGAATCAGACTGTTAATGCCCAGTTGTCTACCCTTTCCTCTATTGTCAATTCGTCCATGAGGCTCATATCCTATGCAGCCGAAGGGGCGGGTAGGGCAGCTAGCTCAGGCGTAACCCTCAGGATGCAAGCCTGGATGCGCCTGTGTCACTTTGCGGAAGTCTTCAAGTCTTCCTTCACGGACGCCCCCTTTGATGGGTCCTCCCTCTTTGGACCCAAAGTGAAAGACACTCTCACCAGATGCGAGCAGGAGGGTAAGACTTTGTCTGCCGTGGGTGCCCGTTTGTTACCTCCCTCTAGGCCTTATCCCAAGGCACGGAGGGGAGGCAAGATGTGGTTCAGGAAGTCTCAGAAGTCTTTCCCCGTCGATCATGGTGAGCCCCCCTCCAGGGGCAGAGGAGGGGGGAATTACTCTGGAAGGCGCCGCCCTAGAGGCGGAGGAGGCCCCTGCAACTCAGGAGACCGTGAATCGTTTCGTGGATCCTCCTTCCAACGTCCCTGAGGGACTGCCCGACTGTGCTACTCCGGAGCCAGTCGGGGGCCGTATTTCAGGGCACCCTCAAGCCTGGGAAAGTATCACTCAGGATCAATGGGTGCTCTGAATAATTACCGGAGGTTACACCATTCCCTTTCTTACACCCCCTCCCCTATCCACAGACCAGATCAGATCAGGAACTTACTCAAGATTATTTTTGGTGCCAAAAAGGACAGGGGACCTGAGGTCCATTCTGGACCTCAGCCGTTTAAACCGATTTGTACTGAAGTCCAAGTTCCGAATGGTCACTCTTCAGTCCATTCTCCCCTTATTTGTAAAAGGAGTATGGATGTGCTGCATCGATCTCAAGGATGCCTATTACCACATCAAGATAAACAAGGCATCCAGGAGTCACCTACGCTTCCGGCTGGGAGCCAGTCACTACCAGTTTCGTGCTCTCCTTTTGGTCTCACCACAGCCCCCAGGGTGTTTACCAAATGCTTAGCAGTGGTGACAGCTCACTTGAGACGTCAAGGATTCCAGGTTTTTCCTTATCTGGATGACTGGCTTTTCACCGCCCCCTCCAGGCATCTACTCGTTCGGGCCACGAAGGCTACCATCACATTGGGCCAATACCTAGGGATTACCTTCAATTGGGAAAAATCTATGTTGCGGCCATCACAGCGTGTTGCATTTATCAGCGCAGAGCTAGACTCCATCCAACTGAGAGCCTTTCTCCCAGCAGAAAGAATCAAAGTGCTACAAGCTCAAGTGTTAGCCTTACTACCCCTCAAGAAAGTCCAAGTCAGACTTGCTCTTCAACTGCTGGGGTCATGGTGGCTACCATCATGCTAGTACCGCTAGCCAGGCTACATATGCGGATCCTCCAGTGGCTGGTCTTGGTCCAGTGGTCCTTTCAGGAGTTTCCTCTGTCTTACCCATTCTCATCACGGAACAATGCCGACAAGATCTATGTTGGTGGCTTCAGTCATCCAATCTAGACATAGGGAGACCCCTGACCCCCCCTGTCTCCTACCGCCACGGTGACCACGGACGCTTCCCAGATAGGTTGGGGTGGCCATTATCTGGGCAGAGCGGTCCAAGGCACATGGCAAGATCACGAGGTACATTTGCACATCAATGTCCTGGAAATGAGAGCAGTGCTTCTAGTGTTGCAAGCACTTCAGAGCTCCCTTCCCAAGGGGACGATTGCTATTCTCTCCGACAGCATGTCAGTCATGTGGTACCTAAACAAGCAGGGTGGAACCAGGTCCTATCCCCTTTGCAGAGAGGCCATGAGAGTGTGGAACTGGGTGGTGTCTTCCCAACGCTTTCTAGTGGCAACGCACATTCCGGGTAAGTCCAATGTGATAGCAGACAGGCTAAGCAGAACTATTCTGATGCCTCACGAGTGGTCCTTGAACAACAGAGTTGCAACTCAGATCTTCTCCAGGTGGGGTCAACCTTGCTGCGATCTGTTTGCCAGCCCCCTCAATGCCAAGTGCAGCAGGTACTTCACTCTAATCCCCCCCCCCGGGGGAGTCACCCAGGGATGCTCTGGTCCACGATTGGCCCACAGGTCTGCTCTATGCCTTCCCTCCGTTCCCTCTACACTCAAGAGTGATTCAGAAGGCAACTTCCTTGGGAAGCAAGATGATTCTTATCGCACCACACTGGCCTCGTCAAGTTTGGTTCCCCTTTCTTCAGAAGTATACAGTGGACGGCCCTTGGACACTGGAGCCAGTTCCAGACCTATTGACTCATCAGTCGGGTCAGTTCCATCCATCCCTACGAACCCTCAGGTTGACAGCTTGGCTGCTCCAATCCCACCCTTAGTTAGACTATATTCCTTTTTACCTGAGGTGTTGCATATTCTGTCGTCCTCCCACAAGTCGTCTTCCAGAAAGCTATACTCTAGCAAATGGAAAAGATTTGCTATCTGAGCTGAAGCACGCAATCTAGATCCCTTCACAGCCCCCTTGTCGGTTGTGTTAGATTTTTTGGCTATGCTCTTCAAACAGGTTTCCGCTACCTCCACTATTAAGGTACAGCTGGTGGCCATTTCTAACTTTCACGTCTCAGATGAGCCTTCCCTTATGGGCCATAAACTTTGTAAAGCCTTCCTGAAAGGAGCCTGGTTACTCCGTCCTCCATTGTCGCAACCAGTTTTACCATGGGATTTAAGCTTGGTGCTTCAAACCTTAACTTCTACCCCCTTTGAACCAGCTGACACTTGTGAATTAAAATATTTGTCTTGGAAGACAGCCTTTCTGGTCGCCATTACTTCAGCCAAGAGGGTATCGGAGCTTCAGGCCCTTTCCATAAAGCCCCCTTATTTGGTCTTCCATAAGGATAGGGTTTCCTTGAGACTCAACCCCTCCTTCCTTCCTAAGGTATCTTCTACTTTTTGTCTTCACCAATCCATTGAGTTACCAGTTTTCTTTCCAAACTTTTCAAATGAAGCGGAATTCAAATTCCACCAGTTGGATGTTCATAGACAACTAAAGTTTTATTTGCACAGGACACAACCCCACAGGAAATTGGATCAATTGTTTGTGTCCTTCTCAGAGAACAAGAATGGTAGCCCTGTGACTAAAGGTACTATTGCTAAATGAATTAAGGACTGTATCTCCTTTATTTACGCATCAACAGGCAGAGTTTTACCTTTCCCAGTTAAGGCTCATTCTACCAGGGCTATGGCTGCATCAGTAGCTTATCATGCTAGACTCTCCTTGGATGACATCTGTGCTGCGGCCACCTGGTCCTCTCCTCACACCTTTGTTTCTCATTACAAGCTTGATGTGGTGTCTAGATATCGGGCTTCCTTTGGTTCCACGGTGCTCAGGAGTATTGTCAGTGAGCCTCCCAGAATGTAGGTGCTAGGGACGCTGTCCCGCCAGTTAAGAATGTAGGCGAGATAGGACCACATTACATCAATTAGTTATGTACTCACCATAACGTCAGATGTATGTGGCCCATCTCACCTACATTCTTACGTACCCGCCCACCGTCCCTCGACCTGTTGGACTTGGAGGAGGTTATGTTCTTAGGCCCTTCTGAGGATGTTATTTTTTCTCTCCTCCTGCTTGTGTTATTTTTATGAGGTTGTGTATGTCACTCTGTTATATTGTTGGCAAACAAGATCTAGGGGTTTGGGCGTGGTGCATCTTGGGATGCTAGGGCTAGCCCAGCCAATCAGAGACTTCGAGCTAGTAACTAGCGGCCGAGTCGGAGCTGATTCTCGGCTCCAAACCAGTCAATTAAGAATCTAGGCGAGATGGACCACATACATCTGATGTTATGGTGAGTACATAACTAATTGATGTTATGTGATCCTATCTCGCCTACATTCTGACTGATGGGGTTCGGAGCCGATCCCTCGGCTCCGACTCGGCACGCTTATGCTATAGAGCGAGGCCTCTAATTGGCTGAGCTATCTTTATCCCAGGATGCACCACCACTAATCCCCCAGATCTCGTTTGCCGCTTACAGAGCTTGGACGTGGTCTCAACAATTGGCTGGGCTAAGTACTATTTATTAGGCTTTTTCCTGTCAGTATTTGCTTCATTTAAACCCAAAAGCTGTTTTAACGGCTATTCCTTGTATACGAGTGTTTTTGTGAATTTTAGTTGAGGTTTTCGTGTTATTTCCTGTCAGAGAAGGTTCCCGTTTAAGTTAGAGGGGCCTTCCCCTGTGGTTTCTACTACCTTAGTGGTTGTGTGTGGGTCAAGTACCCGTTTAAGTTAGAGGGTCTTGACCCTCTTTTTCTCTTTGAACAGTCTTGTTTAAAAAAAAAAAAAAAAAAAAGGTCTTTAGTTTAAATATTTAACACTAACCTAGTGGTATATATTTTTCTTGTGTGTCAAACCTTTTTGTTTTTCTAGTTGTGGTAACTGTATTTCATCCTGATTATGTCTAAAGAACATAAACCCTCCGGGTTTAAAAAATGCACGAGGTGTGGCTTCAAAATGTCCATAACGGACGACCACTCCTCGTGCGTCTATTGCCTAGGTGCTAAACATCTGCAAGAGTCGTGCAGTGTATGCCATGCGTTCTCTTCTAGAGTCCTCCAGGAGAGGAAAACAAATTAATCCTCAAAGGATTAATCAAGCCTTCCTTCGAGGAGGCTTTATCTTCCTCTCCGCCTCCTTCTAAAGAGGAAAGCGTTGGCTCCGACCAGTCAGTCGGAACCGACCGCTAAGAAAACTAAGCAGACTTCTCCATCGGCTCCACGGACTTCGGAGCCGAGGTCGGAACGGTCTGCCTCGATGCCTCCAGCCTCGACCCCTCTGGTTTCAGAGCCGAGGTCTGGGGCATCGAGAGGCGGGTCACCCTCATCGGCTCCACTGATATTGGAGCCGATAAGGGTTATCGGCACAGACTCTTCCCCCTCGGAGCCGAAGTCCTTATCGGCACCGAGGGAAATTTCCTTGAAACCTTCCTCGGAGCCGATAATTGTTGAGTCCCGAGCCCTTCGGAGCCGATGGAGAAATCGGTTCGGGCCCGATCGGTATCCTCGAGATCATCCAAGATGTCTGATTCGGACATCGACAGGGTGCTCCTTCGACTCTTCCAGTCTCCGGTGTTCCAAAAGATAGTTTCGGCTCCAGCCCATTTGGCTTCGGAGCCGATAGTCCACACCCCTACTGTGTTTCCTCCTCCAACAGCTTCGGCACCGTTGGAGCCGGTGCTGGTGGAACCAGTGGAGGTGTTAGGGTCGGGCCCGACCCTTGCTCCAACTCCGGCTCTTGGGTCGGAGTTCAGTGCACGGACTTCTTCCTTCGGCCCTGGGGGGGGAGGCTTCGGGATTGATGCTTTCGGTCCCAAGTCTCCCTCTTGGTCGCCGGGCGGGAGTACCGTCCACTGTCGTGGCCACGGAGGGGGGACCCTCCCAGGATTCTGGTGGTCCCGCCTTCAGGGCTATGAGGAATGCTTTAGCCAAATCCTCCTTGGCTACCTCCACAGTTTCCCCAGCTCCTTCCCTACATTTGGAGACTGGGTCATTGGCAGTCCCCCTGTCCTTAGACAGCGGAGACCCTGGGCCTCAGGTTACCCCCGCTGGGGTTTCTCCCCCTCCTGGAGGTCCTTCTGAAGCCTCTTCGGAAGAACCTCCCAGGAAGAGAACATGCAAGAGGAAGCACGTTGACTCTCCTGATGAGTTTCTGACATCTGACACTGATCTCGATGATGCAGAAGGGTCCCCCAAGTCGTCCTCGGATGATGTCTCCTTTGCAGACATCCTGGAAGCCCTAAAACAACGAGGCGGCTGGCAGTCCAAACCTCCCTCTGCTGATGAGTCGGTGTTCCTGAAGGCCTTCGGGGCTCAGCCCTCCGCCTCCTGGGTGTCTCCGCCCTTCGACGAGCTCTTGGATTTGATCTGTCGGGCGGGAACACCCAGACTCTGTGGAACCGGTGCCCGCCGTCCAACAAGTTTCTCTCGCCCCCGGATAGAGAGTTCCTTACTAAAGGTGTGGCCGTAGATGCTATGGTGGTGGCATCTGCTACCCAGCAAGATGTAGCAGAGGCTTCTACGTCCGTCCATCCTCCTAATAAGGAGTCTAGGAGCATGGATCGGTACGGAAAGCGCACCCTTAGTTCAGCGGCCTTTACACTGAGGTCCTTGAACTACCTGACGCACTTTACGAGATTTCAGAGGGATCTGATTAAGGAGCTATCCGATATCCTCTTGGGTAACCTGCCTGAGGAACTGACCCAGACAGTTGGCTCTCAGCTGGCTACAATGTCGTCCATCTCGAACTCGTCCATGAGGCTCATTTCGTATGCGGCCGAAGGGGCGAGTAGAGCGGCGGGTACAGGAATTGCTCTACGGAGACAAGCCTGGCTCCGCCTGTGTAATTTCGCGGAGGCCTTTAAGTCTTCATTTGCCGACGCCCCCTTTGATGGGTCCTCCCTGTTTGGACCCAAGGTAAAAGACACACTTACCCGCTGTGAACAAGAAGGTAAGACTCTGACTGCCGTAGGGGCACGATTTTCCACTCCCTTTCGGCCTTATCCCAAGGCTAAAAGAGGAGGGAAAATGTGGTTCCGTAGATTTCAGAAGCCTTACCCCTCTCAGCAGGAAGGTTCCCCCTCCAGAGGCAGAGGAGGGGGAAATTCATCCGGAAGACGCCGTCCCAGAGGTGGCAGAGGCCCTCGCAACACTGGAGACCGCGAGTTCTTTCGTGCTCTTCAGCTTTTCATAGTCCCTGAGCGATTGCCCGGCTGTGCTGCTCCGGAGCCAGTCGGGGGTCGTTTCTCGAAGCACCTGAAGGCCTGGGAAGGGATCACTCAGGACCGATGGGTGCTTCGGATTATCGCCGGAGGTTACTCCATCCCATTCTCTCACCCCCCCCCCCTCAGTTCAAAAAAATCCCGGACCCGCCACCCAGTCAACGGGATACCGCAGCCTCAGAAATTTCAAAGCTGCTGCAAAAAGGAGTCATCCAACCGGTCCCGGCAGACCAGATCGGATTAGGGACTTACTCAAGATTCTTTTTGGTGCCAAAAAAGACCGGGGACCTGAGGCCCATTTTGGACCTAAGCATCCTGAACCGTTCAGTCAGAAAGTCCAAGTTCCGAATGGTCACTCTACAAACCATTCTCCCATTGTTGGAGAAGGGTGTTTGGATGTGCTCCATAGATCTCAAGGACGCGTATTATCATATCAGGATACATCAAACGCCCAGGAGACATCTGCGCTTCAGCCTAGGAGGCAGTCATTTTCAGTTCCGTGCGCTGCCCTTTGGTCTCACCACAGCCCCCAGGGTGTTCACCAAATGCTTGGCAGTAGTGACTGCTCACCTGAGAAGTCTAGGATTCCAGGTGTTTCCGCATTCTAGACGACTGGCTCCTAACTGCCACCTCCAAGCATCTACTTCTGCGGAGCCTACAAGCCACTATATCACTGGGCAATTCCCTTGGAATCACCTTCAATTGGCCAAAGTCTGTGTTGCGGCCATCTCAAAGAATAAGATTCATAGGGGTAGAGATAGACTCAAACCAGATGCGGGTCTATCTACCTACAGACAGAATTCAAACCATTCAAAATCAAGTTCGAGCCTTACTCCCCAGGTCCAAAGCCCCAGCCAGAATGGTCCTGCAGCTATTGGGATCCATGTCTGCCACGGTTCTTCTAGTTCCCTTGGCAAGGTTGCACATGAGAATCCCCCAGTGGCTTCTTTCAACTCAGTGGTCCTTTCAGGAACTCCCTCTCAATCACCTCATATGGATCACGGAATCTTGCAAACGGGACCTTCGCTGGTGGCTAGTGCCCTCCAATTTGGATCAGGGACGACCCTTTGTTCTTCCTCCTCCGGCGGCCACTTTGACCACGGATGCCTCCCAGATGGGGTGGGGGGGGCATTCCCTGGGTAAGTCAGTCCAAGGCAAATGGTACCCGGAAGAGACTCCTCTTCATATCAACATTCTAGAAATGAGGGCAGTACTCCTGTCCCTTCAAGCCCTTCACGATTATCTCCCTCAGGGCGTAATTGCTGTTCACTCAGCCAACATGTCAATTGTCTGGTACCTGAACAAACAGGGAGGGACCAGATCCTATCCTCTTTGCAGAGAAGCCATGAGAGTTTGGGAATGGGCAGTCTCGACCAAACGCTTCCTAGTGGCTACACACATACCGGGCAAGTCCAATGTCATAGCCGACAGATTGAGCAGAACCATCCTCTCTCCTCACGAATGGTCTCTGAATATGACAGTTGCAAGGCAGATTTTCAGCGAATGGGGAGTTCCGTGTTGCGACCTCTTCGCGACTCCTCTGAATGAGAAGTGCAAAGAATTTTTCTCCCTAACCCCGGCTCCGGGGAAGAGCCCCATGGACGCATTAGTCCATCCTTGGCCCACCGGCCTGCTTTATGCCTTCCCTCCAGTTCCTCTCCTCCCCAGGGTGATTCAAAAGGCATCTCTCTTAGGGAGCAAGATGATCTTAATTGCTCCTTACTGGCCTCGTCAAGTGTGGTTCCCCTATCTTCGGAAACATGCTCTGGAAGGTCCATGGTTCCTGGACCAGGTCCCAGACCTACTGATTCATCAGTCGGGACTATTCCACCAGTCCCTACGCACCTTAAAATTGACGGCCTGGCTTCTCCTCTTCCGACGATAGTCAGGAGTCATACACTGGATCCAGATGTTGTGCACATATTATCTTCAGCCCACAAGTCTGCTACAAAGAAACTGTATTCTAGCAAATGGAAAAGGTTTGCTATTTGGGCTCAACTCCGGGGCCTGGACCCCATTTCTACATCCGTGGCAGAAGTACTAAAATTTCTGACCTCTCTTTTCAATCAAGGCTCTTCAGTTTCTACCATCAAAGTACAATTGGCAGCAATTTCTAATTTTCATGAATCCATAGACCCACCTTTAATGAGCAACAGATTGTGTAAGACCTTCTTGAAAGGTGCTGCTTTATTAAGACCTCCGATTTCTCATCCTGCACCTCCATGGGATCTCGATATAGTGTTGCGTGCCTTGACTTCTTTCCCCTTTGAACCGGCAGCTACCTGTGATCTAAAGTTTCTATCATGGAAGACAGCCTTTCTAGTGGCGATTACTTCAGCCAGAAGGGTTTCAGAGCTTCAAGCTTTGTCAGTGAAACCCCCGTACTTGGTTTTTCATACAGACAGAGTATCCCTCAGACCAGATCCTTCTTTTGTTCTTAAAGTTTGTTCTACTTTATGCGTACAACAATCGTTAGAGCTTCCAGTTTTTTTCCCGAAATACTCTAACAAAGCGGAGTTCATATTCCATACACTAGATGTCCACAGACAGTTACGTTTTTATTTAGATAGGACCAAACAAACAAGGAAAACAGATCAGTTGTTTGTATCCTTTGCAGAAAACAAATTGGGCAACGCTGTCACAAAGGTCACTATTGCCAAATGGATCAGGGACTGTATTACTCAAGCTTATATTTATTCTAACAAAGAGCTTACCACCTCTGTCAAGGCTCATTCTACAAGGGCTATGGCTACTTCGGTAGCATTTCATTCTAAGCTTGCTATTGGTGACATTTGTGCTGCGGCTACATGGTCTTCCCCGCACACCTTCATTTCCCACTACAAATTAGATGTGGCATCTAGAGGACGAGCTTCATTTGGTTCCACAGTGCTCAGGAGTGTTTTCCAATAAGCCACCCGGGATTTAGGTGCTAGGGACGTTGTCCCATCAGTCAGAATGTAGGCGAGATAGGATCACATAACATCTTTTAGTTATGTACTCACCATAACTTCAGATGGTTGGGAACCATCTCGCCTACATTCCTAATAACCCACCCTCCTTCCCCCTTCATGGAGATCAGAGGATATCAGAAGGTCCGAATCCTGTTGTTTCATTTTGAAACATCAAACAATGTTATATAAACAAGTTTGCATGTGTGCATGAATGCGGACAAACAAGATCTGGGGGATTAGTGGTGGTGCATCCTGGGATAAAGATAGCTCAGCCAATTAGAGGCCTCGCTCTATAGCATAAGCGTGCCGAGTTGGAGCCGAGGGATCGGCTCCGAACCCCATCAGTCAGAATGTAGGCGAGATGGATCCCAAACATCTGAAGTTATGGTGAGTACATAACTAAAAGTTTTGTCGGTTCTAGCTTCTGCACATACTCCAACCACTTCGGCACCAATCCCTGTGTCGGTGCAGACAAGACCTCAGCATCTATGACTTCTTAGGTGCAGACAACAGTAGTCCAGTCTTTCTCGGCACCATTGTTCTCGGTGCGGTCAGATGAGATGGGCACCGAGTCTCCCTCTTTTGTGGACAGGCCTGTTTCTCCCTCAGTCTCTGAGGTCCACTAGAAGCCTTTCCGAACATGATGCATTGCTTCTTGTAGACCAGGCATTCTTGGCCAGAGGTATTCCACCCCTCAAGAACTATCCTTCCTTGGGAGGTGATCACCCATCTCCAAAGACACCTTCTTATTCTCATCCTTCATTGCCTTTGAAGTCCATGGATATAGCACAGTCTTCCCCTTCTGTGATTCCCTTTATGGATCTCACTAAGGAACCGCAGTTGCCTTTGTGGCAGGAAAGTTTTGCTACGACCCAGGATGTCAGCTGTGACATGCATAGCTTGCTGCTCCACAGCCATCCAGGGACTCCGGGTCAGCAGGCTGAGCCACTTAGGGGAGGAGTGCCCCCCGTCCTAGACATACACTCCTCTCCGGGTGGACCAGCCTTCCAACTGATAGAGAAGGCTTTCGCTGCTGCTGGCGATACCGGACTGTCTATACCTCCGCCCTCCTCTGGCACACTGGTTTCACAAGTCGCATCTAGCGGACACCAGGTGCAAGAGTCGCAGGACATATTCCCTCAGGAATCCCCCTTTCTGTTGTCTTCCCCAGCTTCTCCCACTGAGGAGGTCCACCGGAAAAGTTTGTGTAAGAGGAAGCACATGGACTCCACAGAAGAGTCCCTCACCGAAGACACAGATTTCGATGAGGGGGAAGGATCCCCTCAGTGAGGTATCCTTTGGCGATATTCTCGAAATCCTGAAACAGAGGTGACTGGCAGTTCTCTAATCTGACCCCAGAGGAAGCTGTGTTCCTGCAGGCCTTTCGTGCCCGGCCCCGTACCTCCTGGGTTACTCCACCTGCCGATGAACTTGTCAGGTTCATCGTGCAGCATGCTTGGAAGGCCCCTGATTCCGTCAAAGCTATTCCCCGGAGGCCAAATAAGAACCTGTCCCCTCCTGCATCGGATCCCCATTGGTCCAAAGGTCTTCCTGTGGATGCTTTGGTGGTGGCGGCCGCAACAAAAAAGGATCTGGCAGAAGAAGAAAGCCAGACTGTCCATCCGCCTAACAGGGAGTCCTGGGCCCTGGACAGGATAGGGAAGCGCACCTTTGCTTCAGCGACTTTTGCTGTCAGATCCCTGAATTATATGGCACATTTTACCAGGCTTCAAAGGGATCTGGTTTCTGAGCTCTCTGAAACCTTGGCTGGTGCAGTGTCTGATGAGGTCCTTGACAAAGTGGCCTCTCAGCTGGCCACCATTGAGTCTATATCTAACTCCTCTATGCGACTGATATCTCATGCATCAGAAAGAGCAGCTAGAGTGGCGGGTTCAGCTGCGGTCTTGAGACGACACACCTGGATGTGCTTGTGCAACTTCACAGAACCTTTTAAGTCTTCTTTTCTTAATGCCCCCATTGAGCCCTCCTGTTGTTTGGGCCTAAAGTTAAAAGCTCACTGGCCAGATGTGAACAGGACGGTAAGACCTTTTCTGCCGTAGGTGTCTGTTATTCTTCCCCTCAACGTGCTTTCTCCTGAAATCAAAAGAGTGGGAAGATATGGTTCAAGAAATCTCCAGGTCTTTCCGTGACACACAGGCCAAGTTCTCCCCCAGAGGCAGAGGGGGAAACTCACAGGGAAGACGCTCCTTTCTGGGCAGCGGGGGACTGCGTAACCAGCGTTCCAGGGATTCTTTCCCTTGTCAATCCTACCAGCGCTCCTGAAGAGCGGCCCAACTCCTTTCCTCTGGAGGTAGTTGGGGGACATTTCTCCTTGTACCCTTCTACCTGGCTAACCATCACCACCGATTCTTGGGTACAAAGGATAATAACCAGAGGTTATCATATCCTCTTCAATATTTGCCCCGTCCCTTCAAAAAATCTTCCTGATGCAGACAACCCAGTCAAAGGGAAGAAACAGCACTAGAGATAGAAAAGCTGCTAAGAAAAAGAGTCATCCAAATAGTCCCACCAGACCAGATAGGATCCGGATTCTACTCAAGACTATTTTTGGTGCCAAAGAAAACTGGTGACTGGAGACCAATTTTGGATTTTCAGTGTATTGAATAAGTTTGTGAGAGTACAAAAATTCCAGATGGCCACAATACAGTCTATTCCCCCGCTTTTGGAAAAAGACGATTGGATGTGCTCTATAGATCTTCAGGCCATCAAGAGGATTTCTGCGCTTCCGTGCGGGAGCCAGTCACTACCAGTTCAGAGTACTGCCCTTCGGACTCTCAACAGCCCTCAGAGTGTTCACAAAGTGTATGGGAGTTGGCACAGCTCACTTGCGACTTCAAGGATTCCAGGTTTTTCGATACCTAGACGACTGGCTCATTTCCGCACCCACAAGACATCTACTGGAAAAATCCCTGGCATACTTTCTCCTCACTGCTCAAAGGCTAGGCATAACCATAAACTGGCAGAAATCCAATCTCACCCCATCTCAGTCGACAGAATTCATAGGGGTTATCTTGGACACAAAAAACTGCAGAGCTGCTATTCCAGAGCACAGAATTTTAAGGATAAAGCAACAACCAATTCCAATCCTTTCAAAGGAAAAATCTATGGCTCACTTGGTTCTACAGCTGTTGAGTTCCATGGCGGCCCCCATCACCATTGTTCCCCTGGCCAGGTTTCACGTGAGGCTTCTACAATCGCTACTGCTCACCCAATGGTATCCTTTTCAGCATCCTCTTTCAGCCATGATTCGAGTAACCCACAGGTGCAAACAGGATTTAAATTGGTGGATGACACACAATCTCTCACAATGGTCTCGCCCCTTCTCCACCCAGCAACCCAAGGCCACAGTGACCACAGACACCTCCCTGATGGGGTGGGGGGGCTATGTCAGGGACAGACAGTCCAGGGCACTTGGTCCCAACTGGAGGCCCATCTGCATATAAATGTTCTAGAGCTGAGGGCGGTGCTTCTGGCGTTGCAAACATTACATTCCCTGCTGCCGTCTGGGACAATTGCGATTCAATCAGACAACATGGCAGTGGTCTGGTACATCAAGAACAAAGTGGAACCAAATCTTACCCCCTTTGTCGAGAGGCCATGAGGATATGGCAGTGGGCGATGGCTACCAACCATTTACATTCCCGGGAGTTCCAGCGTGATAGCAGACAGACTCAGCAGGTGCATTGTTCTACCCCACGAGTGGTCCCTGAATCCCTTGATAGTGGCAGAGATCTTCCACCGCTGGGGTCGTCCTTGCTGCGACCTCTTTGCATCCCCGACCAACTACAAATGCAGCAACTACTTCACCCTGATTCCCCTCTGGGACAGTCACCCAGGGACACTCTAGTCCACGATTGGCCCTTGAGTCTTCTCTACGCATTTCCACCCTTTCCCCTCATTCCCCAGTTTCTGAAGAAAGCCCAGCGGTTGAAGAGCAAGGTGATCCTCATAGCACCACATAGGCCTCAACAGATTTGATTCCCCTTCCTTTGGCCTCACCTACTAGATCGACCATGGATTCTCCATCTAACCCTGGCGTTGATCTCACACCCTCAGAACCTGATTCATCCCAACCTGAACAGCCTGAAGCTAACGGCTTGGCTACTCCAATTCCCTTAATTGCCAGGCAGAATGATCTTTCTTTACCAGTATGTGATATTCTCATTGCTTCTCATAAGTCTTCCACTAGAAGTACTTATCAGAGCAAGTGGAAAAGATTTACCTGTTGGCTGAAAGATAAACAAGTAGACCCCTTTTCAGCACCAGTGTCAGTAATACTAGACTATCTGGCCGACCTGTTTCAGTCGGGTCTGTCGGCCTCTACCATTAGAGTTCATTTGGCTGTAATTTCTAATTTTCATGAGAGTGTCCAAGATTCCTCTCTTATGTCCCATAAATTGTGCAAGACCTTCATAAAAGGTGTAAATCATCTGAAGCCACCTTTTAGAGAACCTATTCCACCATGGGATTTATCATTAGTTCGACAAACTCTGACAGTGGCACCTTTCGAATCAGCCTCTTCTTGCGACCTCAAGTATTTGTCATGGAAAACCTTGTTTTTGGTTGCTATTACTTCTGCCAGACGTATTTCTGAACTTCAAGCTTTATGTATCGAGTCCATACTTGATTTTTCATAGAGTGTCTCTGAGAACTAATCTGTCATTTCTCCCAAAGTGATCTCTGAAATGTCCATTAATCAAGCCATTGAATTGCCAGTTTTCTTTCCCAATCATTCAAACAGAGGAGAGTATTGCTTACATACTCTAGATATACACAGGCAAATCCGTTTTTACTTAAACAGGACTAAACCCTTTTGTGAATCTGACCAGTTATTTTTGGCCTTTTCTGGACCTAGATTAGGATCTGCTGTTGCTAAGGTCACATTAGCTAGATGGTTGAAGGACTGTGTGACCTTTATTTACACAACGTAATATCTCATTGCCTACTACCATGAAAGCTCATTCAACAAGGTCGGTGGCAACTTCTGCTGCCTTCCATGCCAGAGCTTCTTTACATGACATCTCTGCAGCTGCAACTTGGGCTATGCCTCATACCTTCATCAATCATTACAAATTGGATTTGGCCTCCAGGGGAAGAGCATCTTTCGGTTCTGCGGTGCTCAGGAATGTCCTTCCATGAGAGCCTCCCAGGAATAGAGGTAGCTGGGGACTCTGTCCCATGCGTAAGGAATGAACGAGGATTAACAATATCAGATAAAGAAGTTATGTCTTACCATAACGTTCCATCTGTATTGTTTATCCTCGTTCAGTCATTATGACCCTCCCTCCTTCCCCCTCCTGTGGTTTCTAGTGGATCTCACCATCCAGTTCTCTTAGGTTATTTGGCCAGAGGTAGCCTCTACCTTCTTTAACTTGCAAACTCAATCTGAGCTAACAGGGAGAGGTGGATTGTGGGTAAGAGTTTAGCTCGAGAGTTTGAAGCCGACGCGAGCTTGGAAAATGGCCGGCCCGGTTCCAAGCTCGGTACCAATACCCATGCATAATGACTGAACGAGGAACAACAGTACAGATGGAACGTTATGGTAAGACATAACTTCTTTTTCTTGATAATCTGTAAAGCACATACAAAAGCAGTACCAAATACCACACATAAGACTGTACCTAATGGATACCTGAAAGCAAAGCCCGTAAACCAAGCAAACAGTTTACCCTGAGCTCTTGTGTTAGGGGACTCCGTCATATGACACAGATGCCCCACTCAACAGACTGAACAAGGAGAAGATTATGTTCAGTTGTTTATTCTGGAGCCAGGTCCACCAAAGTTACACACTCATTCAGGTCTTTGCAGCACAGGTGCCATTATGTTCGTAACAGTCCAAGTCGGCGAAAATGACCTGAGGCGTACCTCTTTTAACTATTTGAAAAAAAGACATTATGGACCTCTAATCTGAATACCTGTCACAGACAGGCATGTGCCTTGCATTGAGCAGTATTTTGAAAATAACCTGAGAAGTACCTTTTTGGCCTATATGAAAAAGAGATATGGTCACAGACAGGTATGTGCCTTGCATTGAGCAGTATTCTACCTTCACCAAGGATGATGCCATAGTGTGAAAAGAAAAAGACTGACTTAGCTGTCTTAGTGTCTTATGCTGATCCAAGGGGCTTCAGTATCTGTCAGCCTGGGAGGTCATGGTCAACTTATCAGGTTACTTTGCTAAGGATGACCTGCCCCCCCCCCCCCCCCCCCAATGCTTTGGATTTTGGTAAAACTTTATCTAACTCTCTAGAGTCTTTTTTAGACATTGCCAAAGTGACAGACTTATCAACATAGAAAATGGAACCTGAAGGTGTTACTGCTCAGTGCTAGGAACCTTAGTTAGAAACACTACACTCTACAAGCTGTCCTCACTTTTGAAAATATAGACATCTATTTCCATTACCAATGCATGGTTTGAAAGCTGCTTCATTTTTCTGGTTTCCTCCCTCTGCCCCTTTGGATCTGAGATCTTTGAGGCCGACTGAGGTTCCACCCTCTGGATCAGATCTGACTGTCTGGCCATCTTTATCTCCATCCTGTTCCTTGGTAGTCTTGACCTCGACTTGTTTTGGGCCATCGGCACCTGTTCCTTGGTAGTCTTGACCCTGACTTGGTTGGGGCCATCAGCACCTTGGAGCAGTGTTGTCGAAGCTAGAGTGCCTGGGTCAGTTGATAGTTCTTGCTTTAGGAGTCATCACACCTTCTCAGAACTTCAGCTTTAGAAAGTTCAGCCCTGATTTCAGTATTGGGTCTACGCATGGCCTACTTGTGTTTGAGGTTGTCTTCAGTACCCCCAGGTTCTGGGACCCTCAGACGTGAGAGGCCCAATTTGGCCTTTGATGTTGTTGAGAGGCTGTTCTGTTCTTGAGAGGAAAGGTTGGATGTTTCCAGCTGGCACCCCCTCTCAGTTTTAATCTCTTCCCTGGCCAGTCATCACTGTGCTCCTGGACACCCTGCATCAGTCAGCCTCCAGTCTGCCCCCTTGTTGGGGATACCTGACTCTTCCCCCTCCTCTCTGGCTTCATCAGAATAGGAGGTTTCAGAGAAGAGAAAGTTCAAGAGGAAGTGCTGGGACTTCCCAGAGGAGTCTGTCACTGAGGATTCTGACCTCAAGGAAGGGGGGGGGTCCCTCCTGATGATGCTTCCTTTGGCGATTTCTTGGAGCTGTTCCACCAATGCTGGGGCTAGATCACCAAAACCCCCTCTCCAGAGGAGTCAGTTTTTCTGCAGGCCTTTGTTGTAGGTCCAGACACGCATTGGCTTGTTCTCCCTTCGGATGCTGTTATAGACTTTGAATCCTAGGGAGCGTGGAAGGAACCTGACACAGTAGAACCTATTCTTAGGAAACCAGACAAATTTCTTGCCCGCCTCCCAAGAGAGGGCTCATTGGACTAAGGGCCTGACCATTGATGCGGTAGTGGTGCCAGCAGCCAACAAAAAGGAGATTTCTGAGGAAAGCTCTTTGATTCACCCTCAAACAGGAAGTCTTGTGAGCTGGATCAGTTATGGAAATGATTGTATGCCTCATTCAACTTTGTTTTGAGGGCGCTTAACTACTTATTGCACTTAACAAAGCTTCATTGAGACCTAGTCTCAGAAGTGTCAAGCAACTCAAGACGAGCCACTGGAATTAAATAACAGGCCCAAGTGTCAAACCCATGACCCTGAATGCTATAATCAGAGGAATGTACCATTACACCATCTGAGCAGTTCCGGGATTGCGATGAAGCACTGTGCCTGGATGCAGTTGTGCAACTATGGGAACTTCTTCAAAGTGTCCTTTTTCAATGCCACTTTTGACAGGTCCGCCTTATGTGGACCCAAGGTGGAGGACACGTTGATGTGGAGTGAACAAGAAGGGGGGAAGACACTGTCTGCAGTCAAAGTTCACTTTTCTACCTCCCAGCTGTCCTTCTGTAGGAATCAGAATGGGGTTAAACATCTCTTCGTCAAGAAGTCACAGTTCTCTTCTCAGGATGCTCCTCTGGAAGTTTCCTCCTGAGGGTGGGGGGAATTGCAACGGATGCCACTCGTGGAGCAGAGACGGTCCCCAAAATCGACTTCTGTGGGACTTTTTCCCGCAGGTCCTTCAAGCAGTCCTAAAGAGTTGCCCAACTGCTCTTCTCTAGAGGCAGTCGGGGTCATCTAGCTCTCTATCTAAAACTTGGGAGGCCATCACCTCAGATGCCTGGGTGTTGAGAGTCATATCCAGAGGTTTTTACCAAGTGAGTAGCAGTGGTCACAGCCTGGCTGCGGCTGCTGAATATTTCAGGTCTTCCCACTCATTTCCCATAGAGAAGCATCGTTCATCTCTGCCAAGGCGTCCTTAGTCTGACTATGCAATAACTTAGGGATTGCAGTCAGCAACTCAAACTTGAGCCTTCAGTCTGTACAGGTCTTAGAATTCATAGGGTGTCATCTGGACACGGTTCGTCAAATTGCTGGCTTCCCATGCTACAGAGTTTTCAGTCTTCAAACTTGAGCCCTGTGAATGTTTTCAAATCCCAATCCTCTGGCTCACGCAGTTCTAAAGCTTCTGGGTTATATGGCAGCATCAATAGGACTGGACCCTCTAGGCAGATATCACATGAGAGAGCCCTACAATGGACTCTGGCCGTTCAGTGATCCCTCCTAACTCATACATTGGATTTTCCCATATGGCTGACAAGTGTGTGTCATGAGCAGATTCAGTGGTGGTTACAGTCTCCATTAGTAATGCAAGGGAGACTATTTTAATTCCTTTGTCTTTGGCCATGGATACCTCCCTCCTGGGGTGGTGTGGAGATATTTCGAAGGCAGGGTCCTGGTGTTCTGCAGAGGCTCACGTTCACATCAATGTTGCAGGTTTTTCAGGACACCCTTCCCAGGGGTGTGATTGTAATACAGACAGATAATAAGTTGTCTGGTATCTCAACAAACAGGGGGAACCACATTCTTAACCTCTTTGTCGGAAGGCCATTAAGGTTTGGCAGTGGGTGATCTCTTAGTGGTTTCTGGTGGCAATACATAGCCCAAGGAAGTCCAACATTCGGGCCAACAACCTTAGCAGGAGCATTTTATTGCCTCACAAGTGGTCCCTAAATCTGACAGTGGAAGCTCAGATTTTTTGGCACTGGGGCACTCTTGTGTTGTGACTGGCGTCCCTGTCCAGCACCAAGTGCGAGAGGTATTACACCAACACCCCCCCCCCTGAGACAGGCACCCAGGGATGCTGTAATGCTTGCTTGGCCCCCAGGTCTCCTTTATGCTTATCCCCCAGTTCCCCTGATGATAAAGGTTTTACAGAAACCAACCCACTGCAGACCTATGGTGATCCTGATTGCCCCCTTTTGGCTTCACCGGGTGTGGTTTCCCTTTCTTTGTCCTCTTCTGAAATAACCCCCCCTTAAGGTATTGGATCCCATTTCCCATCTCATTTCTCACCCAGCTGGTCTGCATCTCCCTAATCATCAGTCCCTCAAGTTGACTGCATGGTTCCTCCACTTTTCTTGATAGCCCGGGAATCCCAAGCTTTCATGGGTGGTCATCCATATATTGTCCTCCACAAAGAATCGGTAGAGGTAGCATGCCAGTGGCTTCACTTAAGATATCCAAGGCCTTTGTCAAAAGTATTTTTCTGCTTCATCTTTCAGTATAGGATCTGGTCCCTCCCTAGGATCTGCCTTTCATTCATTAGGTTCTAGCTGGTCCTCCTTTTGAACTTTCAGCTTCCTCAGATTTGAAGTTGTTGTCTCGGAAAACTTTGTTTTGGTAACGATTATCTCCGCTAAAAGGGTTTCACAGTTGAAAGCACTTGATTTTTCCCCCCTTTTTTGGTATTCCATAAGGACAGGGTTTCTGTTCGTACGAGCCCTTCCTTTTTGTCTAAGGTAGCTTTCAAAAATAACCTTAATAGTTTTGTTCATCTTCCTATGATTTTTCCTAGTTTTTCCAAGATAGGTGAATATCATTTGCATAGTTTGGATGTGCAGAGACAATTAAGATTTTATCTTGACCATACTAAGTCTTTCAGGAAGTCTAGCCAGTTTCAACTCCTTTTCAAAATCCAGGCTGGGCTCTCCTGTAGCTAAAGTAACTATATCCAAGTCGCTGTCAAATTGGATTTTGTTTGCAGATCCTTTGAAAGGCAAGACTCTTCTACATATGCCCAAAGGTCATTCAGCTAGGACTGTAGTTACCTCTACAGCCTTTCTTTCTATAGTATATTTGTGCTGCTGTTTGACTGGACTTCACACTTTTGTGTTGCATTATAATCTGGACTTTCAGTCCAGGGCTTCCTTTGGTCCTTCCTTAGTTCTTCCTGATGAATTGTTGTGGCTGAAGTCTAAGTCCCACAGGTTGAATCCAGACAGAGCAGATATTGGATACAAAAGTTTGTACTCTCCATAACAATAGATCTGTGTTGTCTGCCTCCATTGGGTTCAACCTCCCCACCCTCCTGCCCCCTTAGTGATGACTTGATGAATCTTCTCCTCTGGGATGATCAGACATTGGAGATACCTCATTCAATGAGTCTCACGTTTCTTCTGGTCATTATCTTTCCAGATGTGCGGTTCAGTTATATATTTTGCCCCATCATGTTTTGACTCATGAGGCAAATTTGATCGGGAGAGTTGACGGAGGAGCAGGGGGTTATTGGTAAGGGAAGCAGATCCAAAATGGGGTAAAGACTTTTGAATTCCCTGGTGTCAGATCCACAAGTTGAACCAGACAGAGATGGATCTGTCATGACGGTGAGAACATAACTTTTGATCTGATGTCAATCTTCAGTTATCCTTGACTCATGGGATTTGGTTCCAAGTCACAGAACCGGCTCTGCTGTTACACAGCTCGCGCAAACCAAAAACTCCTGAGCAAAGTGCCTACCCAGAATGCCTTCCTCTAAATTACCACAGATCTCATTTGCCACTCTTCCAGTAGAATCAATGAACTGTCCTGCAGCTAAGTGAAAATTTGTTATTCTTTTTAGATTTTTCTAAATCCATTTATTCTACTCATTTGGCTTTACTTGTATTCCTTCTACTAACCTCTTTTTCTTAAATTTTATTGTCGTTGAAGGAGTTTTCTATCCTTGTTTTCTTTTTACTGTAGTATCTCCTTCGGCTCCAGCACATAAGCAATTGAAGCCTTTGGTTCCGAAAATAGTGACTACCTCAGCACCTCAAGTTTCGGCAGTGCTGTCTACCTCAGTGCCGATCCATGATATCACCTGTCCTTCCTCGGTGCTGGTTACTACAGTGCCAGTAATTTTTTCGGCACCAGTTCCTTCACCAGCTCCTACACCCCAGGAACCACATTTTGATTTGGTTCCAAGGACCAGATATTCTCCTTCGGTAGACTCCCTTGTGGGTCTACTACTAAGCCCTTTTTTGAAGAGGCTAGACTCTCCCTCAGCCTTGTCTTTACTTTCCTCAATGAGTTTGATGGAAGTTGATGTCGTGAGGTTGTTGGATCAGTTCCTTGTGGTAAGGGGTTTTTCCACTTCTAGGCAGGCTTCACTCCCCTCAGGAGATGGTCCTTTTTCTCCTAAGACTGCACCAGATATTCCTTCTCTAACCACTGAGGCTTTAGAGACCTTGGCTCTGACTTTCCAGATCCCAGCTGTCCTGGTGCCGAGAGCTGTCATGTCTTTGGCCCCAGTCTCTGCTGTGAGCTCCTCGGTTTCTTCAGAACCGATGGACTCCCAGGGTCGTAGCTCCATGATGCCACTTGCAGACTCTTCCTCGGCTTCAGTGTGGGGGGTGGTTTCCTCGAAGCAGGGTGGGACATGGTTCCGGGCTCCCATCCCTCTTCAGGGGGACCTGCTTTTTAAGTTATGGAGAGGGCCTTAGCCTCTATGGGCTCCCAGCTGGTTTCTCCCCCATTAGAGTGATTTCCTGGGACTTCCTCTGGTCCAGAGCTTTCACCAACCTCCACGCCAGGACAGCGAGCACCAACCCTGCAAGACATCCCTTTATAAGGCCCCACCTCTTCCAATTCCACCACAGAAGCTCCCACTGAGGAGGTTCCTCGGAAGAGGTCGTGTAAGAGGATGCACTTTGATTCCCCAGAGGAATTCGTCATGGAAGACACAGATTTCAACAATGGGGAAGGGTTCCTCCATGTCACCCCCTGAAGACACCTCCTTTGGAGACATTCTTGAAATATTAAAACAGGGGTGGCTGGAAGTCCCAAGACCCATCCTCAGAGGAGTCTTTGTACTTGCAAGCCTTTTGTGCTCATCCATCTACCTCCTGAGTGACCCCGCTGGCTGACGATCTTATTAAGCTGATCGCCCAGTGGGTATGGAAGGCCCTGCGTAGAACCAATCCCCAGGAGACCAGCTAAAATTCTTTCAGCAGTAGAGGACCATCCACACTGGGTCAAAGGTTTAGTGGTAGATGCCATGGTGGTGGTAGCGGCCACCAAGAAGGAACTAGCAGAGGAAAATTCCACTGTACACCCCCCTAACCGTTAGTCTAGAGCGATGGACAGAATTGGGAAGTGGGTCTACGCTTCTTCAGCCTTCGCCTTTTGGTCGTTGAACGTCTTGGCACATTTTACTAGATTTCAGAGGGATATAATTAAGGAGCTCTGAGATACCCTCGCAGGAGCTACGTCTGATAAGGTACAAGATTAAGTAGCCTCTCAGCTTGCCACCCTGGAATCTATTTCTAACTCGTCCATGAGGCTTATAGCACATTCAGCTGAAAGGACGACTAGGACAGTGGGTTCAGTCATGGCTATAAGGAGGCCATTCAAGTCTTCACTCGTCAATGCTCCATTTGATGGATCTTCCCTTTTTCACCCCAAAGTGAAAGATACATTAGCCAGGTGTGAAAAAGATGGAAAACCCTGTCTGACATTGGCGTACGTCTCCCCCCTAATGCTCCTATTTCAGGAACCAGAGAAGCAAGAAAATGTGGTTCAAAAAGACCCAAGGGCCTTTCCAGATACACTTGGTAATGACTCCCAAGACTCAAACCACGTGGCAGAGGCAGCCCACAGAATCAGGGTTCCAGAGATGTTTTCTCAGGGAAGCCATATCAGTTCTCCTGTATGGAGGCCCGATTGCTTGCCTCTGGAGGCTGTCAGGGGAAGACTATCCTTGCATCCATTAGCCTGGCAAAACATAACCACAGATGCAGGATCGTTGCTAGTAGTTACTATATTCCATTCGACCTTACCCCAAAACTAGGAAGAAATATCCCTGATGTTCCACTCAGTCAGAGAAGTCAGGCAGCTCTGGAAATTCAAAAGCTGCTAGAAGAAGAGTCATCTAAGAAGTCCCTCCAGACCAGACAAGATCAGGATTCTACTCGAGGTTTTTTTTGGTGCGAAAAAAGATGGGACTGGGGACCAATTTTGGATCTCAGTGTTTTGAACAAGTTTGAAACATGACCATCCAGAATTTTGTCTGATGAACAGTTTATTTTTCCCTTTTTAGGGAAAGACTATTGGATATGCTGTGTAGACCTCCAGGACATGTATTATCACATAAAAATGGACAGATGCTCCAGGAGGTTTCTCTGCTTTTGGGTGGGAGCCAGTCATTACCAGTTCCAAGCTGTGCCGTTTGGTCTTACCACAGCCCACCCCCCCGGTGTTCACCAAATGTATGGCAGCAGTAGCAGCTAACCTCACACTGTAGGGATTCAGAATGTTTCCATATCTAGACGATTGGCTCCTTACCCCCCCCCCCACCAGGCATCTACTGGAACAGACAAGCAACTTCACTCTATACACTTGTTGCCATCTAGGTATAACAGTGAATCTCAATAAGTCTTAATTATATCCGACCCAACAATTGGAATTCATAGGAGCTTGCCTCGATACAACATCTTATTTAGCTTCCCTTCCTTCTCACAAACTGCACAAATAAGATCACAGGTTCACCTCATTATCTCCAACGACAATGTTCCCGCATCATTAGTTTTACAGGTGCTGGGATACATGGTGCAGCCATCACATTAATTCCACTGGCAGGATTCCACATGAGAGTTCTACAGTGGCTTCTATCCTCCCAATGGTCTATCCTCACTCATCCTCTGTCTCATCCCATCCAGATTACCTACTGTTGCAAGAAAGATTTATTGTGGTGGATGCAATCTTAGGAAATTTTTTTGGACCGGTCATTTGTTCCACCACATCCCCAAGCCATAGTGACCACAGATGCCTCCCAGATTGGTGTGGGGGTGCATTTTCAGGGAAGGACTGTTCAAGGAACGTGGTCCGCAATAGAGGCCAATCTGCATATCGATGTCCTGGAACTAAGGGGTAGTGCTGTTAGTGTTGCAAGCCTTTCAAGCTCTCCTCCCTTTAGGATCCATTGAGATACAATCAGACAGCATGTCAGTAGTCTGGTGCATCCACAAGCAAGGTGGAATCAAGTCTTGTCCTCTCTGTCGAGAAGTTGTCAGACTGTGGCAATGTGCAATATCTTCGAGCAGCTTTAAGGTAGCAGCGCACATACTGTGGAGCACAAACGTGATCGCAGACAACTTGAGCAGATGTATCCCCCTGCTTCACGAGTGGTCTCTCAATCCCAGAGTAGCGAAGGAGATGTTCCGTTGCTGGTGCTAGCCTTGCTGCTAGCTCTTTGCATTCCCTCAAAACAACAAGTGCAGCAGTTAGTTTGCCCTAATCCCTCCTCAGGGGGAGTCCCCGAGAGACGCTGTCTTTCACAATTGGCCTCTGGGATTACTCTGTGCCTTTCCCCCAGTTCCTCTGATCCCCCTTTTCTTGAAGAAAGCCATAAGGTTGAACAGCATTGTGATCCTCATAGCCCCCTTTTGGCCTTGATAAATTTGGTTCCCCTTTCTTTGGCCTTACCTACTTTAATGTCCTTGGACTCTGGACCCAGTTCCAGATCTCCTGTCTCATCCTCAGGGACTAGTTCATCCCAATCTGTAAAACCTCAAGTTTACAGCTTGGCTACTCCAGTGCCATTAGTTGCCAGGCGAAATAACATCCTTCCCAGTTCAGAAAATTTTGCTAGCTTCCCATAAACTCTCCACAAGGAGACTTTACTTCAATAAATGAAAAAAGATTTTCTTTTTGGGTATACGAGGATACACTTGATCCTTTCTCGACATCAGTGTAAGAGGTTTTACATTTTCTATCTACACTCTTTAAACAAGGAGTTTCTTTTTCTAACATCAAAGTTCAGCTTGCTTCTATTTCTAATTTCCATAAGGGTATGAAGAAATGCCTTTAATTTCACATAGAATGTGCAAGCTTTCTCTAAAAAGAATTTTAAGGTTAAAGTCTCCTTATAGGGAACCCTTTGTTCCCTGGTATCTTACTATGGTTCTGCAATCCCTGGTCCAATCCCCCTTTGAGCCGGCAGATTTAAAATTTCTTTCATGGAAGACCATTTTTTTAATAGCCATAGTCTCTGCTAGGAGGGTTTCAGAGATTCAGGTGTCATGCTCAAAACGTCCATATTTGATTTTTCATAAAAACAAGGTATCTCTAAAAACGAATCCATCTTTCCTTCCAAAGGTTGTATCCAAAAATAACATTAATCAATCCATCGAGCTGCCTGTATTCTTCCCAAATTTTTCCAACAAGAGTGAATACTGTTTACATTTATTGGATGTTCACAATTACATTTTTA
This sequence comes from Protopterus annectens, assembly GCF_019279795.1. Classification (NCBI taxonomy): domain Eukaryota; kingdom Metazoa; phylum Chordata; order Ceratodontiformes; family Protopteridae; genus Protopterus; species Protopterus annectens. The sequence goes on from NC_056728.1 coordinate 1,666,899,859, forward strand.
TCTGGACAAAACGAAAGATTTCAGAAATTCCAAACAATTAATCTGATGTTGTCAATCTTCGCATAGTCCTTGACGGTGGGTTTGGTTCGGAACTGACTCAGCCATTATTCCAGCATGTACGTATCAAAAACTCTCGAGCTCATCTGTACCCACAATGCCTCTTACCAAATTACCTCAGATCTCATTTGCCGCTTCATAGCGCCAGACACGTCGCCTGTAAGCTCTTGAGCGAAGCAGGTTTTTCTTCTGTAAGTGAATATTTTCCATTATATATGTCAAACCTTCTATTACTTTACTCTGTTTTCATTTACACGCTCCTTCCTAGTTCATCTTAGTGTGCATGTGACTCTCTGTTTCTGCTGTTTGGTAATCTTCTATACCATCATTGGTATATTTTCCCTTTACCTGTTGGTATTTTTATACCATTGTTGGTACTTGTACTGCTCTATTTATTTTTTTCTGTTTAAAAAAAAAAGAAAGAAAAAGAAAGTTGCTAGAATAGTTTCTTCCTTTTCTGATATTTCCCCATATGAGTGTGTCTGTCTCTCTCTCTCTCTCTCTCCCTCTCTCTCTCTTGATTATGGCAGATAAGCCTACTAAAGGCAACCGGATTTAAAAGGTACCTTAAATGTGATAGAAAAATGCCCAGTTCGGACGGGCATACTCTTCCTGTTTATTGTCTTGGAGTTGTTCACCACCCGAAGACTGTGCCATATGCCATGGATTTAGTCGTCAGACATTAATGGAGCACAAAAATAAGCTTATTATGAAAGGCCTGTCAAAATCTTAATTTGATGAAGCTCTATCAGGGTTCAGACCACAGAGCTTCTACTTCTTCCCCCAGTAAGAGGGAGAAGCCTAAAAAGAGGTCCCACTCAGTTCTGACTGTTCCATCGGAACCAGTTCTGAAAGTACCTAAATCTTCTTTGGGTGCTGACAGCATCTTTGGCACCAACAAGTCAAGCATCTAAGCAATAGGCACTGTTGGTGCTGGCTTCTGCACAGAGTTCATCGGCGCCGACCACAATATCAGTTCCTACCGAAACTCAGGAACCGAAAGACTCCCCTATCCCTATGTTACCTCGGACCAAGTACTCACCTTCAGTGGACCCCTTTACAGATCATCCTCAGAGTCCATTCTTGGAGAGGCATTCTCCCAGGTCTACCTCCATTTCCTCTGCCCAATCCACCAGGAGTCTTACTGAGTCAGCTATTGTGAGGATGGTAGAACAGCTCCTTGCAGCAAGGGGATTCTCTTCAGCTCTGGATCCTGGCAATGGTGCCACCGGAACGGAGTCTACTCCAATTTGTCTTTCTCCTCCTCCGACTCCCACTGTGAGTTCGGAGTCTATGGTGACACAGTTCTGGTACTGACTGTTTTGGTGCTGGTCAGAGTTCCTTTGAGTGCTTCGGGTGTTTTGGAACCAGAGAGCTCTCAGAGCCGTAGTTTCTTTTTAGGATCCGGGGGGGGGGGTGGGTTTGTTTTTGCCCTTTTCAGAGCCGTCCATGCCCCTTGGTGCTTCTGCATTCATAAGCTTGGCCCCTGCTTTGGCTTCAGAGGAGGTTTCCTCAGTGCAGGGTGGGACCATGATTCAGAAGCAGTCTTTTTCAGTTCTGAGCTTCCACCATTCTGCGAGGGGGGGGCTACTTTCCAGGCCATGGAGAGGGCTTGGTGTGTGGCAGTCAATTAGTTGTTACTTTCCCCATCAACATTGGGTTTTTCTCTTGACCTGAGCTTCCTCCATCCTCTTCCCTGGGATAGAGAGCACAAAAGTCTCAGGGTCTAACCACTATAGTTATGTTCTCTTTGGGCACCTCTCCGGAACACCCCACCAAAGAGGTCCCTGTGAAGAGGAAGTGTAAGAGGAAGCACTTGGACTCCCCGCAGGAGTCATTCACGGAAGATACTGATTTCAATGAAGAGGAAGGTTCCCCCAAGTCTCCCCGACGATGTTTCCTTTGGGGACATCCTTGAAATCCTGAAACAGAGGGGAGGCTGGTCTTCCACCCAACCTTCCTCAGAGAAGTCAGTATATCTTGAGGCTTTCTGTTCTCAACCCTCTACCTCTTGAATTTCTCCACCCGCTGACGATCTCATAAAACTGATCACTCAGTGGGTATGGAAGTCACGTGATTCTATCAATCCGATCCCTAAGCGACTAGATCGTTTATTGTCATCCCCTAATGATCAGCCTCATTGGACTAAGGGAATCCCAGTAGATGCCATGGTGGTAGCAGCAGCCACTGAGGGAACTTGCCGAAGAGAATCCCACTATCCATCCGCCTAATAAGGAGTCTAGGGCTATATATAGATTTGGGAAGCGAGTTTATGCCTCATCAACCTTCACTCTTAGGTCCTTGAATTACATGGCACATTTTACCAGATTACAAAGGGATCTGATAAAGGAACTCTTGTATACCCTGACAGGAGCAGTAGCTGAGGAGTTCAAGACAAAGTGACTTCTCAGCTCACAGCCCTAGAATCAATATTGAACTCGTCCATGAGGCTAATTGCTCATGCTGCTGAAGGGTTGACGAGAGCAGTGGGTTCAGGCGTAACCATCAGGAGACACGCCTGGATGCACTTAAGTGAGTTTGCAGAGCCATTTAAGTCTTCTTTTGTCAATGCACCTATTGACGGAACATCCCTATTTGGCTCCACAGGGAATGATACTCTAGCCAGATGTGAGAAAGATGGAAAGACACTTTCTGCCATAGGCGTATGCTTCTCCACTCTCCAGTGACCTTATTCCAGGAACCAGCAGAGTGGGTGGCTACGGTTTAAAAAGTCCAAAGGGCCTTTCCAGGACACTTAAGGCAATAACTTCACCTGGGGCAGAGGTGGAAGTAATAATGGAAGATGCTAAGGAACAGGCAGAAATGGCCCACAGAATCAGGGTTCCAGGGATTCTTTCTCCACAAACTCTTTATCAGCTTTCCTGAAAGAAGGCCCGATTGACTTCCTGTGGAGGCAATTGGGGGCCGATTATCCCTGCACCAACATGCCTGTCTAAAGATAACAAAGGACTTTTGGGTGCAGAGGATCATAACCAGAGGTTACAATGTCCTCTTTCTAGTCCATCCAAAACCTATAATTAAAATCCCAGACATTTCACCCATGCACAGGGAAGCAGCTGTCTTAGAAATTCAAAAACTGCTCGACAAAAGAGTCATCCAAGCAGTCCCACCAAACTAAATAAGATCCAGAGTCTACTCACGGTTCTTTTTAGTGCCAAAGAAAACAGGGGACTGGAGACCAATTTTGGATCTCAGCAGGCTGAACAGGTCGGCTCAGCAGAGCAAATTTCGGATGGTCAGAGTTCAGTCTCTCCTCCCTTTTTTGGGAAGAGACAATTGGATTTATTCTATAGAGCTTCAGGACGCATATTACTTCGTAGAAATGGACAAATGCTCCAAGAGATATCTGCGCTTCTGACTGGGAGCCAGTCACTACCAATTCAGAGCACTGCCCTTTGGTCTCACCACAGCCCCCAGGGTGTTCACCAACTGCATGGTGATGGTTGCAGCTTATCTCAGACTGCAAGGATTCCAAGTGGTTCTATATCTAGATGACTGGCTCCTTACTGCTCCCACCAGGTGTCTCCTCGAAGAGGCTCGGAAGTATACTCTACAGATTTGTGCCAATCTAGGCATCACCGTAAACTATGAAAAGTCCAAGACCTGATGTTATCTTAGTCACCATTCCTCACATTACGGTCTTGGATCTGATATCGGATCCGAGCCGGCATACTTAGAAAACAGCTTAGCTCAAGCTCCTCCCCTCCCATGATGCTCTGCTGCCCTCTAACCCCTCTGATCTCGTTTGTCACTTGATCTAGACAGACGCAGACTGCTCAGCTCCTCGTGGGTAGCAAATAGGTATCTTTGTTTGGGGATTTTTCCCTTTCATTCAGCTTTTCCCTTTGGGTAGTTAGTGGTTTGGCTGTTTTGTTGCAGTTGTTTCTCTTCCCCCCTCCCGGTTTCGACATTAGGTAATTTGGCACCCTTTTTCCTTTGGGTGTTGTAGCTTTTGTTAAAGAGCTTTCTTGGTATTATTATTACTATTATTATTATTATCGAGTTTTGTCTTATTTTATTTTAGTTGTTTTGGACTGAATAATTGTTTTTTGGACTCCGCAAGTGTTTGGGACCTTGTTTTGGATTTTCCTTCTGCTGTGTTATTGGGGTTTGAACCATTTTGGACAAACCCTTGGGTTTCAAGAGATGCTCCTCTTGTAGCCGGAAAATGCCCATTTCTGCCTCACTCAAGGAGTGTCATTATTGTCTTGGCGGCGACCATCTGCAAGTTGAGTGCAGAATTTGCTCTGCTTTCAACCCCAGAGCCCTGGTTGACTGTCAAAACAAATTGCTAATTAAAGGCCTAGTTAAGGGGGGCCCCTTGGTCACTGCTATCCTGACTAAAGCAGGCCCTTCAGGACCGAAGAAAAAGGTCCCTCCAGGTGAGGAGATCCCTCCCAAATGACCCCAGCTGTCGGATACCAAGTCCTCGGATCCGACTCCAGCTGGGGCGGTGTGAGATCCGAGAGCCTTGGGGCCCAGAGCCTCTAGGGAGTCCACCCCTGGATCGGACTCTAGGTCTTCGGATCCGACACGTTCGGTTCCCACCCCCGGATCCAAGCCTCTGGATTCGAGACCTGCAGATCTGACCGTCTCAGATACAAGGGATTAGAGAACAGTTACCTCGGATCCACCTTTCCTCCCGGTTCCAAGCAGGTCTGATCTGAGGTCCATGTCGGATTCTATTGTGGTGGAGGAGTTCGGATCCCTTGAGAGCAGAACAGATGATGTTAAGTTGTCCATCTCGCCTTCGTTCTTGCTGTTTTTGTTTGGAGCCGATCCTCGGCTCCGACTCTGCCATCTTCTATAGCTCGAGAGCTGTTTACTGGCTCGAGGCTACCCCTTATCCCAGAATGCCCAGCGTCAGCTACCCAGATCTCGTTTACCGCTTCAGCTGCGAGGTTGCTTCATTACTGGCTCAGGCTTAGTATAGTTTTTTCTATTATTATAATTGTTTATTCTTAAATTGTCAGTTTTTGTCTAGATATATTACTTTATCCCTTATTGCTTTCTTGTGTGTTGTAGCTTTGTTTGGCCGTCGCTCCTTAACTCGCAGGCCTTCTGTTTCTCCTGAACTCGTTTAAATTAGAGAGTCCCCCCCCCCTTAGGACAGCCATTTAAATTAGAGGCTCTCCTTTCTGTTTTTTAACTGTAAAAAAAAAAAAAAAAAAAGACTGTTTGTTTCTTAGTTTTGTAGTTTAACATTTTCTTATTGTTGTTGTGGTTGTTGTTAGGAAAATGTCTAAAGATACCAAAGTGTCTGGCTTCAAAAATTGTGACTCATCCTGTCAGAAAATGTCTCTGACAGATGGGCACACTAGTTGTGTATATTGTTTGGGTGCTGTTTACCTGCAGGACTCCTGTTCTATATGTCACGCCTTTAGTCCAAGGGGCCTGCAGGAGCGCAAAAACAAATGAATCCTTCGGGGATTATTGAAGCCTCAGAATTCTCCGGCTAAAAGTACTCAGCCAGCGAAATCCCCTAAGCTGTCAAGCCATTGGCTCCACCTTCGGAGTCGACTCCTTTACTTGACCAACCAAGTATGACACCAACAAGGCAACTCCTCCATCCTGCTATTTTTGTACCTCAGCCCCCAGGGTGTTCACCAAGTGTATGGCAGTAGTCACGGCTCACCTGAGGTGTCAAGGATTCCAGGTGTTTCCCTATCTAGACGACTGGCTCCTGACTGCTACCACCAGGCATCAACGCTTAGAGGCATGGGAATATACAATGACATCATGCACTCAACTAGGCATCACAGTAAATTTCGAAAAATCTGCCTTGTTGCCCTGTCAGTCTATCACATACATAGGAGTAGAGGAGTAAACACAAAAACAAAAGAAATGTTTGCAAGATTACCACAGGAAAGAGTTTCCACTATTCGTGAACAAGTGTTAATTCTAACACAGAGCAAAAGGATTCAAGTCAGATATGTCCTCCAAGCTCTAAGCTGCATGGCAGCTGCCATTCTCCTTGTCCCATTAGTGTGTTTCCACATGAGAATCCTTCAGTGGCTTCTTTTCACGCAGTGGTCTTTCCAGGAGCTACCCATGTTTCACATGATCTTGATCACAGAAACATGCAAAAGGCACCTTTCCTGGTGGATGGTCTCCCCACTAGTAATTCAGGGCAGACCTTTCATACAACCCCATCCGGTAGCCACAGTGACCACAGATGCCTCCCTGATGGCATTATCTAGGCAGGACAGTCCAAGGCACTTGGCAATCTCGCGAGTACCATCTGCATATCAGTGTCCTAGAAATGAGAGCAGTGCTCCTAGCGTTGCAAGCCCTTCAAGACTCTCTTCCTTCTGGGACCATTGCAATCCAAATGGACAACATGTCAGTGGTGTGGTACATCAACAAACAGGGCGGGACCAGGTCTTACCCCTTGTGTCGAAGCACTCAGACTGTGGCAGTGGGCGATTTCCTCCCAACGTTTTCTGATAGCACCGCACATCCCTGGGAAATCCAACGTCATAGTGGACAGGCTCAGCAGAGCTATCCTCATGCCTCACGAGTGGTCTCTGAATCTAGAAGTTGCAGATCTTATCTTTCGCAAATGGGGACAGCCTTGCTGCGACCTATTTGCCACTCCTCTCAACAGCAAATGCAGCAGCTACTTCTCCCTACTTCCTCTTCCAGGTCATATACCCTGAGATGCTCTAGTGCACGATTGGCCTCAGGGACTCCTTTACGCTTTCCCCCTAATACCAAGACTCATACAGAAAGCAAAATCGTTGGGTTGCAAAATGATCCTCATTGCCCCATATTGGCCTCGACAGATATGGTTCTCGATGTTCATTGTGTTTCACTGTTGCAGTCATTACAATTGGGTTATCCTGCTGGCAGGCTACCCGCAGTCGGCCTGAATTCCAAACTCTAGGTCCGGTGTCAGTTGCTGTCGCTTCCTCCCTGACGTCAGTGCGCCAGGGGTATAAAAGATGCAGCCGACGCCATTTTCTTCAGTCTTTCTTGTCGCGTGGTGCCCGAAGCAAAAGCAGTTCGCAAGTGCTGGTCGGCCGACTCCAGAGATTTTCGTGTTATTTCAGATCCGAAGTCTTCATTTAAAGCTAAGTACCCCGTTGGGGAAACTTTTTTCTTGCTCCAGACCGATGTCAGAAAAAGTTAATAATTGTATTTCTTGTGGGAAGCAAATACTTCATAAGGACTTTCATTCCTACTGTATTCCTTGCCTAGGCCCTGACCACGACATTGATAATTGTAGGTTCTGTGTTAGATTTAACCAACGCACTATTTAAGCGTTGGTACGATTTTGCATTTCACTATTTTGGCAGATGATTTAATTACACAATGTCGTCGGATAGCCATCAGACTACCGCAATTCACAAGAAACGCAAGGAAAAAGAAAAGGACAAGCATCCGATGTCCAAAACTGACGATGAGGCTTCTTCTAAGCCAGTCGCCGGTTCTCAGTGGGGCACTTTCGCAGCCCCTGATGCCCGCTACTTTAGAGCCGCAGGCCGCTACCGGCTCCCACGTGGAGCCGACTAGGCTGCTGGAAACTCAAGGTATTGGAATCTCGGAAACTATTCCCTCAGATGGGTCCAGAGCCACTGAGCAGGCATCGGCTTCTGAGGGTGTTTTCAGGCCAACACAATTATATGTAAAAACGACTTCAACTTCAAAGGCAAAGACTAAAGCACCTTTAAAGACAAAGAAACAAGTACAGCAGCCCCATGGACAGGCCTCCATGCCTAAGAAACAGATGCTGAAAATGGCCAAAAACCTAATTACTTTGATCAGGGGTTCCCATCCCCCTCCTGATAAAAGGCCTTGGCAAGAGACAGAATATGAATCTTCTGATCAGGTTTCCATTTCATCTGATTCCTCTTCTGATCAGGAATACTCTCTTCCTCCCTATGAGGATTCTGATGCTGAAGAATCTATCCCTTCAGCCTCTCCTCCTGAGGATTATTCTTTTGGGGAAACTCTGCATACCATGAGGGAGCATTTTCACTGGGAGAGCCAAGATTATTCAGAATCTAAAAAAAGGCTCAGAGACTTCCTTTTACTGCCTCAGCACAGGCCCCTTGCTATTCCTCCCGTGTTAGACATTGTAGATGATGACACCTGACTCCTTGCCTCCATCTCCTGTTAAGCCAGACAGATACTACAGGGTTCCTAATTCACATAAATTTATTTTTAAAAACCCTGCTGCTGACCCAGAAACTATCTCTCAGGGTCCCAAAGGGGTTAAGGCTTCCACTGCAAAAAACCCTACCCCCTCTGACAGGGATTCTAGGGCACTGGACAGTTGGGGAAAAAAGATTTACACTTCCGCTACCTTGGCTATAAGGGCTTTAAATTGTCAGTTTCATATGCTTAAATATCAGCAATATATTATGTCACTGCTTAAACAGAAAATGTTGATAAATTCTGAATGTGCAGAAAACAAAGAAATGCAGGATTTATTGCATGCAGCAGAACAAATTGGAAAGCATACTTTGCAATGTGGTTTTGATTCTCTGGAGGCCTCCTGCAGGGCCGCTGTTACGGGTTCTGTCATTAGGAGGCATGCTTGTTTAAAGGAACAGAATCTGCCTGATCATGTTAAAGCAAAATTATTAGATCCTCCATTACAGTATGATACCTTGTTTGGTGTTAAAGCAGAGGAAGTGTTGAAGAAAATGGAGGACAAAGCAAAATCTATGCAAACAGTCAAGGATTTCTTACAGGTACAGCCTCCAAGATTTAGCAGACACTGGCCTACAAAGAATTGGTCCTTTCCAGTGTCAGACAGGCCACAAAGGGGCAGATACAGATGCCCTAGAGGCAGGTCCCAGCCCCAAAGCACATACAGGTCTAAACAATGGGGTGCTTCTACCTCCAAAAGCGGAGAAGACAAATCACAGCCTTACAGGAAACAGTCCCAATGACTTCCCCCTGCCTGCGCCAAGCACTTATCTTCTGGCAGCACCTTTAGGGGGAAAACTAGCACTTTTTCATCAAAATTGGCACATAATAACCCAGGACAAATGGGTCTTGAACATAGTGTCACAAGGTTACAAGTTTCGCTTTCATACCCTGCCAAGGGCTAACGGTTTGCCAGACCTGCCAAAAAATCAATGGGCAGAGGCACAAAAGCAAATTTCATCCCTCATGGACATGAGGGCCATTCAGCAAGTACCAGAGCAAGAGCAGGGACAAGGATTTTACTCAAGACTGTTCTTGGTGCTCAGAAAGGACAAAGCCTGGAGACCAATACTGGACCTATCTATTCTAAACACATATCTGGATATTCCAAAATTCAAAATGTTGACTCTGCAGCAGCTTCTGCACATGCTGGGCAAGAAGACGTGGCTTGTGACTTTAGACTTAAAAGAGGCATACCTGCATGTTCCAGTCAGACAGTCATGCTGAAGATACCTCAGATTCATAGCTGGCTCAATGCACTACCAATTCTCTGCACTGCCCTTTGGCTTATCTACTGCTCCCAGGGTCTTCACAAAATGCCTGGCTCCAGTAATTGCATTTTGCAGACAAAGAGGAATACAAATATATCCTTACTTGGACAACTGCCTCATTCAAGCAGAGAACAAGGACATTCTACTACAGCATCTGGCGTTTGTAAAAAGATTACTAGCATGCCTAGGGTACACGGTAAACAAAAAAAAATCAAAACTTGTACCCTCTCAAGAGATGATATTCCTGGGTGCAAGCTTAAATACAACTGCCCAGATGGCTTATCTCACGCCAGACAAACAAAGGCAACTGACTACTTATTTCAAACTGTTGGCAACAAAGGCCCAGTTATCTGCAAGAAAAATTCTGCAGGCTTTGGGCTTCATGGCATCCTGCATTCTGCTAATTTCATATGCAAGACTGCATATGAGGAAACTTCAATGGTATCTAAAAAGTGTTTGGACTCAACATTGCCACAGCCTGGAAACAATAATTACCCTCATTCCCTGCCTGCAACAGGAGTTTCGATGGTGGGCAAAGGCCTGTCACCACAACAAGGGACAGCCATTCACTTTACCCCCAGCCAGGCAGTCATTAACAACAGATGCATCAGATTATGCCTGGGGGGCCCACATGGCAGGAAGATGTATTCAGGGCACATGATCCGCAAGCCAAATGCATCTACATATCAATCAAAAAGAGATGCTAGCTGTTCAGAATGCCCTGAAAGCCTTCAAGGATCTACTTCATCCGGGACAATTACTGATAAAGACGGACAATACCACAGTCATGTGGTACATAAACAAGCAGGGAGGCACTCATTCCTACCCCCATTGCAGACTGGCTATGACTTTGTGCGACACAGCATTGACTTACCAAGTACATCTGCAGGCACAATTCCAGCCAGGAAAGATAAATACTCTGGCAGACGAATTAAGCAGAAACCTCTTGAATCCCCATGAGTGGAAATTGGATCCGCAAGTCTTCAACATGATAATAAGGAAATGGGGATGCCCGGACATAGATCTATTTGCCTCCCCTCACAACTGCCAACTACAGAGATTCTGCACAAGGACTTATCACAAGCAAGCATGGAAAGTGGATGCTCTATCTTTCAGCTGGAAAAACTTAGTATATGCCTTTCCTCCACTGCCCCCCCCCCCCCAAGGTACTCCTAAAGGTCAGACAAGAGAAGCCAAAAATGATACTGATTGCCCCAGACTGGCCCCGCCAGCACTGGTACCCAATCCTAAGGAACCTATCTCAATACCAGCCTGGACATTACCTCAAATTCCTCACTTACTGTCCCAACAAAACAATCAGATCCTGCACAGCCAACTCAAGACCTTAAATCTGGCAGCATGGTGGATAATGTAGTCATTCAAAACACCCCTCTTTCTAAAGCGGTGATGGATGTTATTTTGGAAGCCAGGAGGCCTAGTACCAGAAAATCTTATGCTGAAAAATGGAAGAGATTCTGTGCTTGGAACCAGGCACAAGGGATTGACACGATTGTACCAAACATTCCTCAGATTTTGCAATACTTAACTGAGATGCTGAACAAAGGCCTATCTTTTTCATCAATTAAGATTCATGCCTCTGTCATTTCAGCTCATTACAATACAGAGCCACCTATTTTTTCTCATCCTTTACTAAGGCAGTACCTCAGAGGAGCCAAAAACTTAAGGCCTCCAAGGAGATCACCAATACCTGCATGGGACCTCAGTTATGTCTTGGAAAAACCCTGCCTCCTTTTGAGCAGCTGATACAGCTGATATAAAATTTTTATCTTGGAAAACAGCACTGCTCCTAGCAATAACCCCTGCAAGACGAGTCTCAGAGCTATAGGCACTCATAGCTGTGAAACCTTTTATCATTTTCCATCCAGATAGGGTTTCTCTGAGGACAAACCCGACATTTATGCCTAAGGTAGTGTTCAGTGTGGCCCTTAACCAAACTATTCACTTGCCTACCTTGTATCCTAACCCACAGAATGAGGGTGAGAGACTTCTGCATTCTTTGGACATACACAGACAGCTGCACTTCTACTTGGACAGAACTAAAGCTTTCAGAAAGACTGAGCAATTACTAGTGGCATATGCTGCAGGATCACAAGGAAAGGCAATCTCAAAGCAGACAATTTCAAAGTGGATAGGCCACTGCATTCGTTTCTGCTAGTCACAACATGGCAAACCAGTGCCTAAGGCCATTAGGCCACATTCAACCAGAGCAGCAGCCACTTCAGCAGCCTTCCTCAGAGGAGTACCAACCAGAGACATTTTAGAGGCTGCAACCTGGAGCTCAGTGCACACTTTTACAAAGTGCTGTAACTTACCACTCTACTCTAAATCCAGGGCAGGCTTTGCCACTGCAGTTCTACAGGGCCTCATAGCCGCTCCTAATCCTATTTAGCTCCAGCCTCCCAACCTCATCTTTGGGATTCAACCCTATTGTAATGACTGCAGCAGTGAAACACGATGAACATAGTACAGTTGTGTACCTACCATAAATGTAGATGTTCAAGTGTATTCACTGTTGCAGTCCAGGTTACCCACCCACCAGTCCCCCTTATCTTTGTTGGAACTTATCTGTACTTCTCTATTCTATACAACCTATGTGGTGTATTTGCTGGTAGACGAAAAAATAATTTATTTTGGTGCATGTATGCTTTATTGACATATTTTTAGCCTACCCTTTTGGGGGCACCTGACATCTGGGGCAAGAAAAACTGAAGAAAATAGCGTCTGCATCTTTTATACCCTTGGCGCACTGACGTCAGGGAGGAGGCGACAGCAACTGACGCCGGACCTAGACTTTGGAATTCAGGCCGACTGCGAGTAGCCTGCCAGCAGGATAACCCAATTGTAATGATTGCAACAGTGAATACACTCGAACATCTACATTTATGGTAGGTACACAACTGTACTTTCCTGCACCTCCACCGTCTGGATCAACCATGGATTCTGGACCTGGTTCCAGATCTGATTCATCAATCAGGCGAGTTGCATCAATCCCTTCAATCTCTCCAGCTCACAGCTTGGTTACTCCACTTCCAACCTTAGCCAGGCTTTCCAGTATCTCTCCAGCAGTCCGTGATATTATTGTTTCTTCACATAAGTCTACTACGAGGAAAACATATGCTAGTAAAGAAACAGTTTTCTTACTGGGCAGAATCTAGAAATTTGGAACCTTTCTCAGCCCCAGTCCATGAAATTCTTGAATTTCTAGCACAACTCTTTCAGTCTGGTGTGGCTTCTGCTACCATTAGAGTACAGCTAGCTGCCATTTCTAATTTTCATATTGATATGTTTAATTCTAACATAATGTCTCGTAAGCTCTGCAAGGCCTTTATGAGAGGAACATCTCTTTTTAGACCCCCAGTTAGAGATCCTCCTCCTCCTCCTTGGGATCTCAATTTAGTTTTAGCTTCCTTAATTTAGCAGCATCATGGGAAGACACTTTTTCTGGTTGCTATCACTTCAGCTAGACATGTATCAGAACTTCAAGCACTATGTGTTTGTCCTCCTTACCTGGTGTTTCACAAGGACAGAGTTTCTCTGAGGATCAATCCATATTTTATTCATAAAGTCTGCTCAGAGAACAATTTAAATCAATCCATAGATCTCCCAGTTTTCTTTCCCAATCACAGCAACAAGGCAGAATACAAGCTCCACCAATTGGATGTGCACAGACAATTGCGTTTTTACCTCCATAGAACTAAGGAACTAAGAAAGTCAGACCAGTTATTTCTTTCTTATGCTTTCAACAAACAAGGCCTTCCAGTTTCTAAGGTGACCTTATCCAGATGGTTATCTGATACTATTGCCTTTATTTATCAGTTACGAAATAAAGAGCTACCAGCTAAACTAAAAAGGTCATTCTACTAGAGCATTAGCCACCTCTGTAGCCTTTCAGTCTAGGTTGCCCATAGACTCAATCTGTGCAGCTGCCACTTGGGCAATCCCTCACACTTTTATCTCTCATTACAAGGTGGATATGGTCTCCCGGAGCAGAGCTTCCTTTGGTTCTCCTGTTCTGAAGAGTCTGTTCCAATTAGCCACCCGTGATTTTAGGTGCTAGGGACGCTGTCCCAAACAGCAAGAATGAAGGCGAGGTGGACAACTTAACATAAAGAAGTTATGTACCTACCATAACGTTCCATGTTAGTTGTCTTCATCTCACCTTCCTTCTTGCATCCTTCCCCCTTCCTAGAGGATTGAGAGGAGTTCCTTTTTTGTTTTCACTGACTGAGTATCTTTTATTACTTCACTTGCCAGGTAATTTATTACTCTTTCCTTGTTTAGGTGTACAACCAGTTTTTAGGTAACTGGTTACTCTACTTATGTCTAGTGTGCGCTATCACAAATGAGATCTGGGTAGCTGACGCTGGGCATTCTGGGATAAGGGGTAGCCTCGAGCCAGTAAACAGCTCTCAAGCTATAGAAGATGGCCGAGTCAGAGCCGAGGATCGGCTCCGAACCCAAACAGCAAGAAGGAAGGCGAGATGAAGACAACTAACATGGAACGTTATGGTAGGTACATAACTTCTTTTTTTCCCCTCCTGGCAGGCCTCACTCGAAGGAGCACAAGAGGAGATCCTCTGAGTCCAGACACAGCTCCCCCAGCCAGGTCTTCCATCTCCTCCTGATCGTCCAAGAGTGTTTTTCCCATGGATACGGACAGGATGATACAGTCCTTCTTGAAAGCTCAGATGGAGTTGGGGCTTCTGGCTTCCCCAGCCCACAGGAGAGGTAACCAGTCTCCCACTCCCCACTTAACCTCTCCTCATCCGACCTTTGATTTGGATTCCCAGGGACTGGTGTGGGGCACGGAGGCGATGGGAGTTTCAGGCCCCACTTAGGTCCCTACCCCCATCGGGATCGGTGATTGGTTCTGTTCCTACGCCCTCAGGACAGACCATCCCTCTGGGCCAAGCTGCTAATCCAGGGTCCATGGGGTTAGATTCGGGTCCAGGTTTATCGGACCGGTCTCTGCCCCTAGGTGCATCGGCAGCTCTGGTCCGGTGCTGTCCAGCAGAGCGGGTGGGGGGGGTCTGAGGGGAATCTACTCTCCCTTTGGCTGTGGTGTTATCAGCAGGAGAGGGAGACGGGACCTCCTTCAGTCCCTCTGCTATCCGGGCAGTGAAAAGGTCCTTCTCTGCTATCAGACCTACCTCCCCCACCCATGTTCATCCTACCTAGCCCCAGTATTTGAGCGGACCTACTCATTCTGCTTCCAGTCAGCCCATGTGGCCTAGCTGCAAGGGGGAGCCTCCCCCATAGGGGTCCCCTTCTCTTCTGAGTCTTCCCCACAGCCTCTGGCAGAGGAAGTTCCGTGGAAGAGGTCATGTAAGAGGAGACATCTCGACTCCCCCATGGAGTCTTTAACTGAAGATATGGATGCCGATGAAGGGGATGTGTCCCCAAGATTTCTGCCCGTGGGCGTCTTCTTTGGAGACATACTCGAGATCCTCAAGGCCAAAGGCGGTTGGCCTGCCCAGTCCTTGTCCTCTGAGGAAACCATATTTCTGGAGGCTTTTGGAATGGGCCCATCTACCTCTTGGGTGTGTCCCCCTGCTGACCTTCATCAACCTTGTGGCCAGCAGGGCTTGGAAGGAGCCAGATACCATAGAGCCAGTGCCTAAGAAAGTGGACAAGTTCCTCAACCCCTCCCCCCCAGCAGATGAAACCTTCTGGAACAAGGCAGTTCCAGTTGACGCTACTGTGGTGGTTGCTGCCACTAAAAAGGAGTTGGCGGAGCAGAGTTCTTCTGTCCTCCCTCCCACTCGTGAATCGAGAGCTCTGGACAGATTCGGAAAGCGGCTGGTTGCTTCGGCTTCCTTTAGCCTGCGAGTCTTAAATTATCTTACTCATTTCACCCATCTCCAGAGGGACTTGATTAAGGAGCTGTCAGCTTCCCTCATGGGGTCCACGTCTGAGGAGGAATTTAAGGTTGTTTTTCCCAAACTAGCCACCCTTCATTCGGTTGCTAATTTGTCCATGAGGCTAATTTTCAACACTGCTGAAGGGTCCTCACAGATTCAGGCATTGCCATTAGGCATCATGCTTGGCTGCACCTAAGCGGGTTTGCAGAGGCCTTCAAGACATTGTTTATCAATGACCCCTTTGATGGTTCCACGCTCTTTGGTCCCAGTGTAAAAGAGACGTTGACCCACAGTGAACAGGAAGGCAAGATGCTGTTGGCTGTCGGGATCAGGTTTTCTACCACTCAAAGAATAAGAAAATTTGGTTTTATAAGATGCAGTCGTCCTTCCAGGATGTTCAAGACGATTCCTCTTCCAGGGGATGAGGAAGAGGTTTCAATGGCAGACATCGCCCCAGGGGTAGAGGAGGCCAGCAGAATCAAGGTTTCAGGGAACCCTTCTCTGAGATACCTTTTCAGCATCCCTGAGACGTTTCCTGACTGTCCTTTCCTGGAGACAGTCTGGAGTCGGTTGTTTATGCACCCTCTAGCCTGGGCAAATATTACAAACAATCAAGTGGGTGCTAACCATTATATCCAGGGGCTATTGCATTCCCTTTTTGGAGATTTCCCCCAAAAACCAGAACTCTTCCAGACATACCACCAAGTCAGAAAGAGTTGGCCCAACAGGAGGTCGCAAACCTTCTTCAAAAAAGAGCCATCCAAGATGTCCCCGCAGCACAGAGAGGATCCGGAACTTATTCCCGCTTCTTTTTGGTTCCAAAGAGAACAGGGGACCTACGTCCTATTCTGGACCTCAGTCGCCTAAACCTGTTTGTACAGAAGTCAAAGTTTTGGATGGTCATTGTGCAGCTGGTTGTCCCCTTTTGCAGAGCAATGACTGGATGTGCTCAGTGGATCTCCAGGATACGTACTACCATATAAAGATCGACCGATGTCCAGGAGATTTCTCCACTTTCGCTTGGACGCCAATCACTTTCAGTTTAGGGCCCTGCCCTTTGGTCTCACCTCAGCCCCCCCGGATGTTCATCAAATGCATGGCAGTGATGGAGGCTCATCTCCGGCTGCAGGGACTCCAGGTGTTTACCTATTTAGACAATTGGCTCCTAATGGCCCCCACAAAGCATCAACTATTGGGCAACGTACATACCCTACTCTCCCTGTTCCATCAGTTGGAAATTACAGTAAACCTAGCCAAGTCCTCCTTGATTCCTACTCAACATCTGAAGTTCATAGGCACTCTGTTGAATACCACCTTGCAAATTGCAGCTCTTTCTCTTCGCCGGGTAACTCTAATACGCGCCCATGTTCAAGTTCTGCTGGAGCAAACATGCCCTCTGGCTTCACACATCCTCAGGGCTCTAGGATCCATAGCGGCTGCCATTTATTTGGTTCCGATGGCAAGGTACCAAATGAGAGTTCTACAATGGACCTTTGCAGTTCAATGGTCAGCATTTCTTCATTCCCTGTCATTCACCATTCGCCTCACCCCAGCTTGTCGGAAACATCTTTTGTGGTGGATTCACTCCCTGTACCTCTTAGCAGGCAGGTCCTTTTCTCCCCTGATACCCACGGCCACAGTCACCACAGATGTTTCCCTCCTAAGGTGGGAGGAACATTTCTGGGGAAAGATGGTCCAAGGGACGTGGTCCTCCTCAGAGACCAAGCTGCACATCAACGCTCTGGAGATGAGAGCAATCCTTCTATCGCTGCAAGCCTTTCAGGTTTGCCTCCCTTGGGGAATGATCGCATTTCTATCGGACAACATGGCGGTTTGGTATATAAACAAGCAAGGGGGCACACGTTCTTATCTGCTTTGTCGTGAGGCCACGAGGGTTTAGGAATGGGTGATGTCCATGGGGCACTTTCTCATTGCAATGCACATTCCCGGCACATCCAACATGTTGGCGGACAAATTGAGCAGGGCTATTCTGACCCCTCACGAGTGGTTCCTGAATCTAGTGGTGGCTCAACAGATTTTCCGTCGGTGGGGATATCTGAGCTGCGATCTGTTTGCATCTCCTTTCAACCACAAACGCAGCAATTTCTTTGCATTGATCCCCCCAGAGGGAGAATCCCCCAGGGATGCGCTCACTCATGATTGGCCTCCGGGTCTCCTGTATGCCTTTCCACCCTTGCCTTTAAGTCCCAGAGTACTTCAGAAAGCCAGATGCCTCAAGACACAATTGATCCTCATTGCCCCATTCTGACCTCGGCAGGTGTGGTTCCCCCTTCTACAGTCTCACTTGAGGCACCCACCCTGGTTGCTTGATCCATCTCCGGATTTAATATCACATTTGTCTCTACTTCCGCTCAGGAATCTTCAGACCCTTCGTCTGACAGAGTGGTATGTCCACTTCCAGTGATCTTGGCTAAGTCCAGGCTAGCCTCGCCCATGAAGGATATTATCCTTGCTTTCCAGAGATCTTCCACTAGGAAAGTGTATTTCAGTAAATGGAAGAGATTTTCTATCTGGGCAAAGAACAAGAATCTGGACCCCTTTTCGGCTTCCATTCCTGAGATTCTTCTCTTTCTGACTTCTCTGTTTAAGGAAGTGGCCAGTTTCTCCATGATCAAGGTTCATTTAGCAGCGATTTCAAATTTTCATCTTAATGATGACTCTACCTTTTCTTCTCGACTCTGTAAAGTCTTTTCGAAAGGTGTTTTTCTGTTATAGCCCCCCTGGTAAGTACCCATCTCCACCGTGGGATCTTGCCTTGGTGCTGCAGGCATTAACAAAACCACCCTTCGATCCTGCTACATCATGTAATCTCAGATTTCTTTCTTGGAAGACTTCCCTTTTAGTGGCAGTAACTTCAACAAAGAGAGTCTCTGAGCAAGAAGCTCTTACAATTTAGCTGCCCTGCTTAATTTTCCGTAAGGACAGAGTGTCTCTGAAACCGATCCATCTTTTATGCCCAAGGTATCTTCAACAGCTAATCTCAATCAATGTATTCATCTCCCAGTATTCTTTCCTAATTATGCCAATAAAGGAGAATATATTCTGCACACCTTGGATGTTCATCACCAACTATGTTTCTGTCTTCATGGGACCAAGGAATTTAGATGTTCAGGCCAGTTGTTTGTAGACTTTTCTGTGAACAGAAAGGGCAGGGGAATATTGAAAGTTACGGTCTCCTGCTGGATTTCACAATGTATTTCCTTCATTTACTCTTCAGAAGGTGTTACTTTATCTGCACCAGTAAAGACTTATTCCACCAGGGCAGTGTCTACCTCAACTGCTTTTGCAGATCGTCAATCTTTAGTTGATATTTGTGCAGCAGCAACATGGTATTCACCTCACATTCATCTCCCACTATAAGTTGGATTTGATTTCTAGAGGAAGGGCTTCTTTTGGCTCCACGGTCCTTCAGCGTATCCTTCCTTGAGGCCTCCCAAGTTTCAGGTAGCTGGGGACTCTGACCCTAACGTGACGAATGGTGACTAAGATAACATCAGATTTATAGTTATGTGCTTCCCATAACTTGGCATCTGTGTTATCTGTAGTCAGCATTCATCACAGTCCCACCCTCCAGCCCCCTTCCTGAGAGGTTAGCAGGATGTTGGTAGACCTGTGTTGGTGGTAGTTGTTTTGGTCTGTCTTCTTTCCTTATGCAAACTCGATCTGAGGGGTTAGAGGGTGGGAGAGCATCATGGAAGAGGAAGAGCTTGAGCTAAGCTGTTGTCTGAGTATGCTGGCTCGGATCCGATATCAGATCCAAGACCCTAACGTGATGAATGGTGACTACAGATAACACAAATGCCAAGATGTTCATCGTGCATACAGCTGCAGTAATCACAGATGGGTTTTCTGCCGTCAGGCGGGTCCTCGGTCGGCCGAATTCCAAAGTCCAGGTCCGGCGTCGGTTGCTGTCGCTTTCCTTCCCGATGTCAGTGAGGCAGGGGCACACAAGACACAGTCGACGCCATTTTCTTCAGTCTTTTTTGCCGCATGGTGCCTGAAGCAGAAGCAGTTCGCAAGTGCCGGTCGGCCGGCTCCTGAATTTACGAAAAATTGGAAACCGAAGTCTACTTTAAAGCTAAGTACCCCGTTGGGGAAACTTTTCTTGCCTCAGACCGATGTCAGAAAAAGTTAACAATTGTATTTCTTGTGGGAAGCAAATACCGCATAAGGATTTCCATTCCCTCTGCATACCTTGTTTAGGCCCAGACCACGTCTCGGGCTGTTGCTTTTGCGCTACTTTCAATAAACGCACTATTAAGCATCGGGCGGAGTTCGCCCAACACTTTTTTGGTAAAGCCTTTGATTATGAAATATCGTCAGAGACTCCGACTACCGTTTTTTCTGATGTAGAGGAACACTCTTACTCCCCTTTTGAAGATTCTGATGCAGAGCAGTCCATTCCTTCTGTATCTCCTCCAGAGGATTTTTCCTTTGGGGAAACCTTGCACACCTTGAGGGAACACTTCCATTGGGAAGGCCAAGACTTTTCTGATTCCAAGAAAAGACTTAGGGAATTTCTTTTGTTACCTCAACACAGACCTCTGGTGATACCTCCTGTCTTGGACATACTTGATGATGTTTATTCGGAGGCTTGCCTTAATCCGGATTTTCTGCCTCCTGCCCCAGTCAAGCCTGATAGGTACTACAGAGTTCCTAACTCTCACCAATTTCTTTACAAAAGCCATAGTGCTGACCCTGAAACCATTTCTCAAGGCCCCAAGGGAGTGAAGGCCTCTACGGCTAAGAATCCACTACCTTCCGAAAGAGAGTCAAGATCCTTAGAAAGGTGGGGGAAAAAGGTATATATCTCGGCCACCCTAGCCATGAGAGCCTTAAATTGTCAGTTCCATATGCTTAAATATCAGCAGTTTCTGTTATCACAATTAAGAAATAAAATGTCTCAACCTGAACAACCAGATTTGAAGGAGTTGCAGGATATGATGCATAGTGCAGAACAAGTGGGTAGACACACCTTACAATGTGGCTATGATGCCCTAGAGGCCTCAAGTAGAGCTGCAGTTACAGGATCAGTCATTCGTAGACATGCCTGGCTTAGGGAACAAATCTTGCCTGATCATGTGAAAGCTAAACTACTAGATGCTCCTTTACAAAAGGATGTGCTATTTGGTACTAATGCTGAGGAGATACTACGAAAAATGGAAGAAAAAGCCAAATCTATGCAATCTGTCAAAGCTTTTCTACAGGTTCAACCACCACGTTTTAGCAGAAATTGGCCTTCAGAAAACTGGTCCTTTCCAGCCATGGACAAGCCCCAAAGAGGTAGATACAGGCGCACAAGGGGCAGAGGACAATCACAAGGATCATATAGAGGCAGGCAATGGCAAACTCCAGCACCAAGAGGTGGCGAAGACAGTGCACAACAATACAGGAAACAAACCCAATGACTTCCTCCTTTCCATGCCAAGCAAGTCTCAGCTGGCAGCCCCCTTGGGAGGAAAGCTGGCATTATTTACAAGAAATTGGTATATTGTCACAACAGACAAATGGATCCTGGACGTTATAAACAGAGGCTACAGATTTTATTTCCACACTCTTCCAAAAATGAGAGGCATGCCAAACCTGCCACACAATCAAAGGGCAGAGGCACAACTACAAATTTCAAAGCTCATAGACATGAAAGCTATTCAAAAGGTACCTACTCACGAACAAGGTCAAGGTTTTTACTCCAGGCTATTTCTGGTTCCAAGGAAAGGAACCGACTGGAGACCCATTTTGGACTTATCCATCCTAAACACATTTTTACTGCACTCAAAATTCAAGATGCTCACATTACAGCAACTTCTTCCCATGCTGGGCAAGGAGTTTTGGCTGGTAACATTGGACCTCAAGGAGGCATACCTGCATGTCCCAATCAGACAAAGCTGCAGAAGATACCTCAGATTTCTTGCAGGTTCAATCCACTATCAATTCTCTGCATTGCCCTTTGGCTTATCTACTGTGCCCAGAGTATTCACGAAATGCCTGGCATCAGTAATTGCCTACTGCAGACTTCAAGGGATACACATTTACCCTTATTTGGACGACTGCCTGATCCAAGCGGACAGCAAGCACATACTTCTGGAACATCTGGCTTATGTAACACGGTTACTGAATTCTGTGGGATACACAGTCAACAAAGAGAAATCCAGACTAACACCATCTCAGAAAATAACTTTCCTGGGTGCCAATTTGGACACAAACACTCAGATGGCCTATCTTACGCCAGAAAAACAGGGGCAACTAACTCAGTACTTCAAACTACTAGCAAATTGTACCAGGCTTACTGCAAGGAAAATACTGCAGGCTCTGGGCTTCATGGCATCTTGCATTCTTTTAATCCCATGTGCAAAGTTGCATATGAGGAAACTTCAATGGTACCTAAAAAACCTATGGTCTCAACACAGCCACAGTTTGGAAACAATAATACCAATAATTCCATGTTTGCAAAAGGAATTTCTATGGTGGGCTCAAGCATGTCAAACAAACACAGGTCTCCCATTCTGCAAGCCTCAAGCAAATCAAGTCATCACAACAGACGCCTCAGATTACGCCTGGGGGGCGCACATGACAGACAGGTGCATTCAGGGCAAATGGTCCCAAAAGGAAAAGCACCTTCACATCAATCAAAAAGAAATGTTAGCAGTGATAAATGCAATTACAGCTTTCAAGGACCTACTGCATCCAGGACAATTATTGATAAGAACAGACAACACCACAGTAATGTGGTACATAAACAAACAAGGAGGAACACATTCATACCCCCTGTGCAGACTAGCCATGACACTTTGGAACTTGGCTCTGGAATGGCAAATCGAACTTCAAGCACAGTACCTGCCAGGTTTGGAAAACATGCTGGCAGACAATCTAAGCAGAAATATGACAGATCCACACGAATGGAAGTTGCATCCTCAAGTGTTTACAAAGATAATCCAAGCGTGGGGAAGGCCCGACATAGATCTCTTCGCCTCCCACAGGAATCATCAATTGGAAAAGTTCTGTTCAAGGACCTTTCATCCAAAGGCCTGGAGAGTGGACGCCCTTTCATTCAGTTGGGCAGCATGCACAGTTTACGCTTTCCCACCTCTGCCTCTTTTGCCCAAGGTGCTCTTGAAAGCAAGAGCAGACAGACCGAAGATGATACTGATTGCTCCAGACTGGCCAAGACAACACTGGTACCCACTCCTGAGGAGCCTAACGCATACTCCTCCCTGGTCCCTACCTCTAATGCCTCTACTACTGACTCAACACAGCTACAAAACTCTTCACAGTCAGATGAAAACACTCAATCTCGCTGCATGGAAAATTCCTTAACACCACAACAGACCCTACTCCCCAAAGAGGTGCAGGATGTCATTTTGGAGGCCAGAAGGCCATCTACTAGAAAGGCTTACTCCACAAAATGGAAACGGTTCTGCTCTTGGAATGAGAAAAAAGGCCAGGATCCTAGAAAACTGAATTTGCCTCCGGTATTGCAGTATCTAGCTGAACTACTGAACAGTGGACTTTCATTTTCCTCCATAAAAATCCATGCCTCAGCCATTTCTGCAGAATTCAACACTGATCCACCCTTATTCTCTCACCCACTCTTAAGACAGTTCCTCAGAGGGGCTAAGAATATAAGACCACCAAGGAAACAACCAATGCCAGCCTGGGATCTTAATTACATTTTAGAAAAATTAACATTGCCTCCCTTTGAACCAGCTGCCTAAACAGATTTGCAGTATTTGTCCTGGGAAAACAGCTTTCCTTCTGGCCATTACCTCAGCTCGTAGGGTATCGGAACTACAAGCCCTCATGGCTGTGCAGCCCTTCCTCATCTTCCATCAGGACAGGATCTCCCTTCGAACCAACCCCTCATTTATGCCTAAAGTGGTATCCAGGGTAGCTTTAAATCAAGCCATACACTTACCTACCTTTTACCCCAATCCTCAAAACAAAGGGGAAAGGCTGCTACACTCCTTAGACATCCATAGACAGCTACGTTATTGTTTGGACAGAACAAAGCCTTTCAGGAAAACAGAACAACTCTTTGTGTCCTATGCTGTAGGAGCTCAAGGGAAGCCAGTTACCAAACAGACAATTTCAAAATGGATAGGCCACTGCATACGGTTTTGTTACTCCTATCATGGAAAATCTGTCCCTACAGGCATCAGATCCCACTCCACCAGGGCCACAGCTACCTCTACAGCGTTCCTCAGAGGAGTTCCTACCAAAGATATTTTGGAGGCAGCCACTTGGAGTTCTGTGCATACCTTCACAAAACACTACCATCTGCCTTTATATTCCAAAACTAGAGCAGGCTTTGCCACTGCTGTGTTGCAGGGCATTCTGGCTGATCCCAGTTCCACCTAGTGCCTACCACCCTGTGCGTAGCTTTGGGATTCTACCCATCTGTGATTACTGCAGCTGTATGCACGATGAACATAGTACAGTTTTGTACCTACCATAAATGTAGATGTTCGAGTGCTAATACAGCTGCAGTACAGGTTACCCTCCCTCCTTCCCCTCTTGGTAAAGGCCTAGGGCCTAACCCCTCTTCATACAACCTGATTGGGTTATCCTTCTATGGTATATTTGCTTGCAACTACTGTTTTTTGATTATATTGCATTGCATTTATATAAATATAATTTATGTATTGCCTTCCTTCTGGGGGCACCTGACATCTGGGGCAAGAAGGACTGAAGAAAATGGCGTCGGCTGTGTCTTGTGTGCCCCTGCCTCACTGACGTCAGGAAGGAAAGCGACAGCAACCGACGCCGGACCTGGACTTTGGAATTCGGCCGACCGAGGACCCGCCTGACGGCAGAAAACCCATCTGTGATTACTGCAGCTGTATTAGCACTCGAACATCTACATTTATGGTAGGTACAAAACTGTACTTTATAGTAAGTACATAACTATAGTTACAGCCATGCCAACAGTTAGAATTCATTGGAGTGGAGATAAACACAGTCACAAGTACTGCATCCCTACTCGTAGAAAGATCTCGAAGAATAAAAGGTCAAGTCAGCTATATTGTTAGGAACAACAAAGTACCAACAAGGCTTCTACTACAAGCCCTAGGGTCTATGGCAGCTTCGATCACCCTAGTTTCATTAGCAAGATATCACATGAGAATCCTTCAGTGGCTGCTAACATCTCAATGGTCGATGTTCCAGTCCATGTCTCACTTTATCACAATTACCAGCTGATGCAAACAGGATCTTCAATGGTGGCTTCACTCCAGCGAAATTTTGAAGAGCCATCCCTTTGTTCCTTCTAAACCCCAAGCCATAGTGACCACGGACGTATTCCTGATAGGGTGGGGGGGGGGGGCATTATCTGAGAAAGACAGTCTAAGGCACTTGGTCCTCTCCGGAGGCCAACTTACATATCAGTATTCTAGAGAAGAAGACAGTGCTGTTAGCATTGCAAACATTTCACTTAGCCCTCTCCTCAGGGACGATTGCAATTCAGATAACATGTCAGTAGTCTGGTACATCAACAAATAAGGGGGAACCAGATCCTACCCCATCTGTCGGGAAGCCCTCAAGAGTTTGGCAATGGGTGATTTCATCTGACCCCTTTCTCACAGCAATGCACATTCTGAGGGCCTCCAACGTGATTGCAGACAGATTAAGCAGGACTGTTCTAATGCCTCAGGAGTGGTCTCTCAATTCATCTGTGACTGAAAGGATATTTCGCTAATGGGGTCAGCCTTATTGCGATCTGTTTGCATCCCCTCTGAACAAGTGCAGCAGCTACTTTGCCTTGATCCCCCCTCCAGGGGAGTCACCAAGAGATGCTCTTCTTCACGATTGGCCCCCTAGCCTTCTGTATGCATTCCCTCTGATCCCTCTTATATCTCAGTTTTTAAAGAAAGCAGGAACAGGATAATCCTCATTACCCCGTTCTAGCCTCGACAAATTGGGTTTCCCTTCTTTTGTCCTCATCTAGTTCGGAAACCTTTAAGTCTGGATCCACCTCCGGACCTGTTGTCCCATCTGGATGGATTGGTTCACTCGATTCTTCATGACCTCAAGCTCACAGCATGGCTTCCCCAATTCCCATGATTGCCAGGCATTCCTCTCTTAGTTCATCAGCTAAATGAATCATTTTGGCCAGTCACAAACCCTCTACAGAAAATTGTACCTCAGCAAATGGCATACATTTTCTCTGTGTATGTCCAAATCTAATACTGACCTGTTTGCATCCTACCTAAACAATAAGTGCAGCAGTTATGTCACCCTAATCCCTCCTCAAGTTCAGTTATCGAGGGAATCTCTGATCCACAGTTATCCCTGGTCTCCTTTATGCCTTCTTGCCTTTTCCATTGGCCACAAAATTAATTCAGAAAGCTAGAAGGTGCAAGGTGAAAGTAATTCTCATTGCCCCATATTGGCCTTGGCAGGCCTGGTTCACATACCTTTGGTCTCACCTTGTATGGCCTTCCTGGATGCTGGTTTCTGCCCAGATCTCCTTCCCCATCCATCCGATTATCCTCTCCTGGTCCCAGAAACCTTGAAATTATCTGCCTGGTTCCCCAACTTCTTAGTGATGACATCTAGGTTTTCTGACAACATAGTAGACATCCTTACAGCTTCACAGAAGTCTGGAATCAGGAAGTTATATCAAAGTCAGTGGAAAAGATTTTCCTTCTGGGATACAGGAAGGGGTTTAGACCCTTTTTCCTGTGCCTGTCCTTCCATTTTAGAGTTTTTGCCAGATTTGTTCCGAAAAGGTTCTACCTTTTACACAATCAAAGTACATCTTGCAGCTATTTCTAATTTTTACATAAGGCACAATGAAATTCTTGTTGCCACTTTAAAGGTATCTAAGGCTATTCTTAGGGGGACTTTCCTTCTTCGAACATCTATAAGGGACATGGATCCTCCATGGGATATTACAGTGATGCTCCAAGCCCTTTCACAGCCTCTTTTTGAACCAGCATAGTTTGTAGACTTAAAGTTCTTAACATGCCGACTATCTTTTTGATGGCAGTTACGTCTGCAAAGAATTGCAGGCCCTTTCATGCAAACTGCCATATCTGTTTTTTTTCATTAACACA
The DNA here is from genome assembly GCF_019279795.1 of Protopterus annectens. Taxonomy (NCBI): domain Eukaryota; kingdom Metazoa; phylum Chordata; order Ceratodontiformes; family Protopteridae; genus Protopterus; species Protopterus annectens. The sequence continues at coordinate 1,666,926,319 of NC_056728.1, forward strand.
AAAGTGTTTTCTAAAACTAAATCCCTCTTTTATTCTATAAATGGCATCTGAATCCAACATAAACCAGTCCGTTAATCTATGAGATCTGATGTTATCCAAGTCACTGTTCCTCCCTTCTGGGTTGTTGGATCCGACATCACATCCGAGCCGTTAACCTTTTAGACAGAGCCTAGGCTCGAACTTCTCCCACTTCCATAATCTGCCCTCTAACCCCTCAGATCTCGTTTGCCGCTCACCACTATAGTCGTGATTCCTACTGGCTCAAGTTCTTGTGGGATAAGTGACTTGTTTTTCTAACTTTAAATCTTAGCTTTTTGATATTTTTGCTTAATTAGTTGGTAGTTTTTTGGTACCTGCAGCCCTTTCTAGTTAATTGTTTTCATCAGTTTAGTATTAGATTTGGTGCTTGATCTGTTAAACCCATTATGTCTGATAAACCAGCAGGGTTTAAGAGGTGCTCCTCATGTGGTCGGAAGATGCCCATTTCTGACTTGCATGAGGAGTGCCTCTATTGTTTGGGTGCTGACCACCTGGATGTTGAATGCGGCATTTGCACTGCAGGGCTTTGGTCAAGTGCCATAATAAATTATTATTTAAAAGGTATGGCTCAGGGGAGTCCGTTGGTCCATTCTCTAAGCCAGATCTCTCTGACCAAAGAGGAACCCTCCCTCTTTTTTGTGGTCCTCTTCTGTTAAGAAGCATAGGCTGTTGGATCCTAGCTCCTCGGATCCAACTCCAGCCTTGGCGTTCTCGGATTCAAGATCCCACGAATCTACTCCTGGATCAAAGGCCTCCTCGGGAGTCTACTCCCGGATCCAAGGCCTCCGGATCTGGCCTTGACTAAGCATGCCATGGATCCGGCCTTCTCGGATCCGAGGTGTTCAAGTTCTAAATGCTTGGATGTTCAGGTGACCTCAGATTTGAAGCAGACGGATCTGGGATCCATGTTGGTTTCCACCATTTTGATCATGGACTCTCCTTTGGGTTCTGGCTCAGAACAGAGTTTCACTGCTCCTGGGCAAAGGGGTCATTCCTTATATAGGTTTAGGAGGTCCTCAGGTTCTAGGCACATGTCCCTAGCCAGATTATCTGCCTCTTCTAGGTCCTCCAGAGGTTTGCTCATATCTGGCATGGACAGGATGATAAGGTCCTTCCTCAAGGCTCAAAAAGAGTAGGGGTGTCTTTTGTCTCCTGCCCATCTGGACAGGGGTCCTTCCCCTGTCCCTACACTTCTGTCTCCAGATCTGGACTACTAGGTCCTCGGGCAGGGTGAGGAGGTGGCCAGGATTCTCAGAGCCACTTTGTCTCTATCCCATCCGAGTCCCTGACCATCTCTGCCCTTACACCCTTGGAGCAGACTGGGTGCCGGACCTGAGCGGCTGCTCCAAAGTCCTGGTGAGGGGGTTCTGGTCCAGTTTTTTTTGAGCAGTCTCTGCCTCTCGGCTCTTTGGCTCTCAATAGCTCGGGCCGGTATTATCTGGGGGTCTTGAGGTGGTGGTGTGCTCTGCTCCCACTTCTCAGGTGGTCTTGTCCACCAGGAATGGAGAGGGGCCATCCTCCAGTTCTTCAGCCTTCCAGGTAGTAAAGAAGACTTTCTCCACTGCTGGAGCTGCCTTCCCCACTCTTCAGGGCCCTTCCCAGCTCCCCTCTTCTCTCAGAGCTGAGCCTTCTCATCCTGCTCCCAGTCAGCCCTCCCGAACCAGCCTTCAAGGGGGAGTTACCCTACTTGGGGTTCCCCACTCTTCCGAGTCCTCCCCTGAGCCCACTCCTCAGAGGATGTGCCCCAGAAGAGGACATTCAAGAGAAGACACCTAGACTCCCTGATGGAGTCTTTCACCGAGGATACGGACCTTGATGAAGGAAACAGGTCCCCCAGATCTCTGCTTGAGAGATTCTCAAGTTGAAAGGCGGATGGTCTTCCTAACCCCTGTCCTCTGAGGAGTCTGTGTTCCTGAAGGCCTTCTGGATGGGACCATCTACCACCTGGGTCGCATCCACCCCTCCCCCTGACAAACTGATCGACCTTATCGCCAGCAGGGCATGGAAGGAGACCGATACTGTGGAGCCTGTGAAGATTGGTAGAGAAGGATGAAGGCTGCCAGCCTAGTCAAATAGAATTTGGTACATAATTTTGTTATTTGTAAATACTGTGAATGTTGAACTTAAAACAATGAGACAACATTGCCATCTGCTGTAAGGGAAACTAAGTCAAGGATTTCACATCTGTTCTTTGAAATTAAAATTATGTCTTGTATGTTCTTTGATCTGTAGAGCTCGGAGTCAGCCTGTCTGGGCTAGCACATTCTTTCCATTGTTTTAACTTAAGGAATAATTACTAGAGTGTACATGTGAAATGTCTTTTATTGTTGTAGCTTCCTGAGCAGGTGAAGTGTCAAAGAAATGATCTAATGGGAACTAAATGAGAATGATGTAATCTGGGAGGGCCCAGCAGAAATGTTTGTTAGTGATTTTAAATACTATTGCTCAGAGAAAGACTGTAAGCATTTTGATCTCAGACATCTTACTCATCACTGCCTATACTCTTAAGTAAGTTATCTTAGAAGTGTGTTTTCTTGTAGCAATAGCTAGGAAATTAGAAAAGATTAGACTAAGTGTTTTTCTGTTATGTCAGAACTGTACTATGGAATAATTTAAGCTCTAGAGTACATTGCATGCTTATAAGTGATCTTATACTAAGCCCTTCCAATAAGCCATGATTGCTTAAGTTACACTACTATTGGATAATAATATTGCACAGTAATAATTGGGCACCCTTTTAAGGACCTTTGGGTAGCTGATAATTATTAGCTGGTGGTGGCAGGAATTACTACCATATAGTCTGGGTATAGGGACACAGCTGGAGAATCTGTGTCAGCCTTTCACAGGAGTGTCTATGAAGTTGTATAAATACTTATCTCAACATGTGTGTGTCAGCTACATGGGCAGGGACACGAAGCACTGGTTGGACAGAGAGGGTACTGGAGGTTAGCTTGCCAGCTAGGCTGAGATCTGGACCCTATAGCTGTGCCAGTGGGGAGTCTTATTGGGGACTTGGAGAGCAGGGGAGCAACCAGCCCCAGACTGACTGTGATCTCTGTGTGCACTTAAGGGAAATTGCACTTTACTGTGTGTATTTGTTATCCTTTCCTCTCATATGAGATGCCCTCTCTGGTGTTAGTGGTAAGGATTGAGGCTCCTTGATTGCTGGGACAGGGCACGGTCGTCACATATGTGGTGGCAGTGGTGGGATCCACTTCACATATTAATTGGTGGCAGTGGTTGGGATATCCACCTCACATATTAATTAGTGGCAGTGGTTGGGATATCCACCTCACATATTAATTGGTTTGGCAGCGGTGGGATATCCACATCACATATTAATTAGCTGGCAAATACTAATTGGCTTGTCGTGGTGTGGGTAGAGTGAATCCTGTAGCTTATGTACAGTGATCTCTGAAGGTGTTTTGTATTCTAAAACAGCCACACAGTGAATACTTAGAGTTCAGATCACAATTATTTTATTTCTTTTGTTAGCTTAGTTAGTCAGGGTGAGCAGGCAGCATGTCAGCAGAGGAGTATTGAAAGCTGACAATGAGCCAGCTGGTGGAGATGTGCCAGGCTAGGGAACTGGTGCATGGAAACCTGAGTGAGGCAGACCTGATTGCAGCCTTGGTTACAGCTGCATCAGAAAACAGCATCCAGGAGGGCAATCAGACTGGCAGTGGAGATACAATATCCTCGGGGAATGGACAGCTCAACCTTTCTGTGAAGGACAGTCAGACTGGCAGTGGAGATACAAGATCCTCGGAGAATGGACAGCTCAACCTTTCTGCAGTGGACTTAAAAATCCAGCTGGAGCTAAAGAGACTTGAGTTGGAGGCCAGGCATTTGGAGATAGAAGCCGAAGAAAAGGAGCATCAGAGGAGGCATGAGAGGGAAATGCTGCCTCTTTGCCAGAGTCATGGAGGTAATGGGGAAGGGAGTAACTGGACCCCAGAAGCACAACAGGTCAGTAAATTTCTTTCGCAATTTAAAGAGGGGGATCATTTTGATAGTTTCATTCATATGTTTGAGAGGGTATGCAAACCGTATGGTGTTGACCAAAGGCTCTGGGTACAGTTCCTGACCTCCTTACTCCATGGTAAAGCTATAAATGCATTGGCTAAAATGTCTGACATTGCATGTTTTGATTATACTGCTGTAAATAAATGTCTTTTAGAATGTTTTAAGCTAACACCTGAAATATATAGGAACAAGTTTCGTGAGCATAGACGCAAGGCAGATGAAAGTGTGTGTGAACACGTTGCTGAACTGAGCACTTATTTTCATAGGTGGGTGAGTGGATGTCAGGTCACCACTTTTGAAGGGCTGGCAGACCTTTTGGTGAGGGAACAAGCCCTTAGCACTTTGACTGAGGACATGAGGATCTGGTTAGCTGATAGACATTGTGCTACTTCAGATGAGTTGGAGAAGAAGGGAGACCTATACCTGGCCAGCAGGGCAGTCCTGCACAGGAAGTGGACCCTCAGTACTGCTCATGGGTCTAAAGAAACCCATGGTGGGCAGCACAGACTGCCCCAACAGAATCTGCCAGTAGCAGGGGAAGCCACTAGTCCAGATACACATCCAGGAGTTAGGGTTAAATGTTTTGAATGCAATCAGTGGGGCCATGTGGCATACAGGTGTCCACGGAGGCAGGTGGAGAACCAAAGGTAACTGAGCCAGTAAGTGGGAAAGACAAAATGCCAATAGTAGGTTGTCTTGAGACAACAGGGGTATGGAACTACCATGCTGCAGATGTCCTGAGAGGGAAGGATTTGGATGAGGCAGTACCATGTACTTATGCAGTTATGTGCGGTCAGGCTAGGAGACAAGCATGTGGTTCTGGTAGCCTGGGGGAGACCCAGACAGACTGCATACTTGCAGCCAGGACTGGTGAGGTGGTTACTTCAGGGAAGGAGCTACTCTGTAGCAGTGAGACTGAATGTGAGCCACAGCTGCTTGTGGGTACTGATGCTCCCTTGGACAGGGTAACTGCAAAGGTAGAGGTGAGTAGTAGTACCCAGGCTAACAGTGAGTCACCACTGTCAGAGGATGCCAGACTTCCTGAGGGAGGGAGCTGGGAAGGGTTACAAGGAGAGACTTGAGACAGGCTCAGCTCTCAGACCCTACATTGCAAGGCCTGAGGCAGGTAGCTAGGGAGGCACCTGATTCTCAAGGAGAGGGGGAATCTGTATACTGGGACAAAGGGTTACTTTGCAGAGAGTGGACCCCTGAGGGAGGGCTAGAAGGTGAGAGAGTACAGCAGTTGGTAGTGCCTAGAGCCTACCGTCTGGCGCTTCTAGCCATAGCCCGTGATATTCCCTTTGCAAGTCATATGGGCATAAAACGTACAAAGAGGCGCATTATGCAGAACTTCTGTTGGCCTGGAATTTCCAGAGATGTAACAGGGTACTGCAGGACCTGTGAACAGTGCCAAAAAGTAGGCAAGGCAGGAGACAAGGTGAGAGCTCCTTTGATGCCTTTGCCTGTGACTGAGGAGCCATTTCATAGGGTAGCTATGGATATTGTGGGTCCTCCTTGAGTACCCCAAGTTCCACAGGGAAAAAGTGTATCCTAGTGGTAGTGGATTATGCTACACAATACCCAGAGGCATTGGCTTTATCCTCCATTGAGGCAGAGAAGGTGGCAAATGCTTTGTTAGAGATTTGCAGCATGGTAGGTTTCTCAAAAGAAATACTGTCTGACAGAGGTGCCAATTTCATGTCAGACCTGTTGGCTTGTCTGTGGAAGTCCTGTGGGGTGAAGCACATGAAGACCACCCCCTACCATCCCCAGACTAATGGTCTTGTTGAAAGGTTAAACTCTACCAAGCAATAAAAAATAGTCCTGTCGAGTAAAGTACCCTTTGAAAAGCAACGAGCAGTAAACAAAATATATCTACAGAGGATACACCACAAGTTGAACAAAGTCACTGCAGTTGTAGAAATATAGTAGTTTAATAAAATAAACGGCACCAGAAAACAGTAAAAACTGTTAGCGCTTTCACGTTCATATAACGCTTCCTCAGACTTCAAACAAGCACCATATACTCACATCTTATATACATATTTAATTAATTGCATATTGCACAAGTCACTAATTGATTATGTAACATTGAAGTGCCAATGCCCCATTGGTCATAAAAACATCAAACACTAACTTTATATACATAAATATCTATGGCTTTATATTGTTAGCAGGTACAGTAAATGAAATGCAGGTAAAATAAAATAAAATATACAATAAACTATACAAATGTGTGTTTCTTAGCTAAGCTCTTGTAAGCAACTTTTTTAAAAACCTATACGAAGAAATTAGAAGATGTTAATGCTTAAACGGCCTGGCTGCCAGAAAGGGCTTCAACGTTATCTTGTCGTTGAGCCCATATTTGTGTGCCTGTAGCCTGATAATCCACTTATTTTCTATTTCTTCTGTGTGATTCCTCACATTCCCCAATCTATTAGTTCTCCTAACCAATTCTAGTGCTCTAAACTTAAAACTATGTGTAGTCCCATGTTCCATAATATGGCGTGCTAAAGCATTGGTAGTATTCTCTCTATTTACTGCATATATATGCTCTCTAACGCGTTCACGCAATGTCCTATTGGTCTTCCCTACATAATATTTATCACAAGACTGACACTGTGCCAAATAAACTAAATCTTTTGTTCTACAATCCGCATAGTGTCTAAAGGTATAAGTATATCCAGTAAATGGATGTACGAACACATTGCCATCAGCTATAAATTGACATTGATTACAGGTACGACAGGCGAAAGTCCCTTTCCTTTGTGATAATGTGGGTCTTACATCCGTTTGTTCATAGCATAGAAGCCTTTTCAGGGACTTCATATTTCTGTATGCTATATTAGGTGTTTCATCTACTAAAGTTTTAATTTTCTCATCAATCACTAGTAGTTTCCAATTGTTCTCTATTATTCGTCTGATACATCCATTTCTATCTGTAAAAGGAATGATCAACCTATTTTTCATATTTTTTGGTTTGTCAATTAATAAACTATTGTCATTACCATCTCTATGGAAAAATGGTTTGCCTTTATGAGATCTTTGTTTGTCACAAGCTGATATAGTAACCTGTACCTTTCTTTTGTCATAGCCTCTTGAGACAAAATTGTTCACTAGCTTATCTTGATGTTCTTTAAAAACTGTATCATGTGTTGTTAACTTTGATGCCCTAAGTGCCTGATTCTTCACAATGTTGGAGTGGATGTGTCTCGGATGCATGCTGTTGCGATGCAGAAGACCATTTCTCCAACAAGGCTTCTTAAATATTTCTGTGTCTAGTCTATCCTGTCAGACCCCTTTGTTAATCTAACATCAAGAAATTCTATCACAGTCTGTGAATGTATTGCTTCAAAAACAAGAAAATCAGTTGTGCTATTTAAATATGACACAAATTCATATAGTTCATGTTCAGTCCCTCCCCATACAAAAAAGACATTGTCTACAAATCTGGCATAATATTTGATGCTTTGAATAAATGCCACGCTGTTCAAAACATATGCACTCTCCCAATATGCCAACACCAAGTTGGCATAGGAGTTCGCGCAAGGGGTGCCCATCGCTACCCCCTTCTTTTGCAAGAAATACCTATCTTCATAAAGCAGAACATTGTTGTCTAAAACTATTTCCAATAATAACATCCACTGTATAAAAGCCTTACAAATTCTATACCTGTGTTATTAGGTATCCATGTAAATAGCGACTTTACATCTAGTGTTACCAAGATGTCATTAGGCCCAATGGGTATTCTGCTATTAGATAAAGCTAAACTCTCCAAAAATTGTTGAGTGTCCTTTAATATGTATATGGTGTTGTCAACAATAGGCTTAAACTGCTTATCTAAAAATATAGATAAAGACTCAGTCAACCAGCCTTTGCTGGAAACAATGGGTCTGAGGGGAGGATCAAGTAACTGTTTGTGTATTTTAGGGAGACCCCTAAATGTGGGAACCAAAGGGTCTTCTATCAAAAAATATTTATATAAGTCCACATTTATAACATTGCTTAACAAAAGGTCATATAAATGACTATGGACCCCCTTTATTAAATTGTTAAGAGAGTTGCTGTTTAAAGGACAATAAGTGTCTAGGTCTTTTAACATATTTATGATCTTAGATTTATACATCTCTCTGTCCATGATGACTACAGCTCCCTTGTCTAATGACAATATTGGTATTATTTTGCAAATCCAAAACCGCTTTCCTCTCCTCTTTTGTCATATTAAAAAACTCAGGTTTAGCATTATTACTTGTATATAAATCCATTAAGTCATTCTCACAAGCCCGTTCGAAAACCTCTAAAAGTGGATGCAGCTGTGGCATGTATACAGAAGGTTTTCTAAAAACATTATGACCCTCTTTGGTATTTGCATTAACATCTCCATACATCATTTTTAGTGCAACATTCCTTCTAAACGTTTTAATGTCAATGACTATGTTTGAAACGTCTGTGAAAGCAGACGGTATAAAATTCAGTCCTTTGTTAAGAACTTTGAGTTCATATTCATTAAGTTCGTACCTGCAAATATTGACCACTAAGTCATGTTGATTGGCTTCAAGGCCCTCTTTTGTTTCTCGTAGACCTCTTCTGTACTTTTCCTTTTCTTCGCCTTGTTCTGAGGCGACCATATCCTCCTCTCGAACTGTTTGAATGGAAGCGGAAAAGAAGGAAAATCTTCCGCTTCCACGAACACTTCATTTTCAAGGACTGCTACTGCTCCACTATTGATGGGTAGCTTCCTGCACACATCACGATGGTTGGATTGCTCCGAACTCTGTAAACCTTTCTGTGAATGCACTTTCCCTTCCCCATTGGAGTGTATCATCGCCTCTATCTTCACCTGTCACTTCTTATTAACTGTTGGCTCTTTCGTTGTAGTATCCACATTCAAGTCGTGTGGCACAAGAGGTTCTACGCTGTTGACGACCTCAAGTGATGATGTCAGTGTTTGCGCTGCCCTCTGCATGGCCTGTGCGCCTCTAGCGGCTAGTTTGAATGGAACTGACGTGGTTTCTACCACTGTATTATTAGAATAACCAATTTTCCTGTCTCTTGGCCAAGAAAAAACCTGGCCTTTTTGGAAATCTACAAAGTCCCTTTCAAGTTTTCTTTTTTTATCCTGTAGGGACTTGGTATCAATGGAAGATAGCATTAATTGTAGATCATTGTGTAGCATATTAAGTTCATTATCGCCCAGTAGGTTCTTAAGCTCCAACTCAATGTCGTTGATTTCTGTTGTTAATGTCTCTTCAGTTATGCAATATTGTTCAATTAATAATCTTATATATCCAAAGCTGGTATCAATGTTGAGCTTCTGCCACTTTGTTAGAAGTTCAGGGTATGCTGTCCCAAACGTGGGCATCTTGAGAACCCTTAAACCTCTGGGGACAAGTCGGAAGCTCAAACAAGCCTCCATGTGTAGTTTTTGCCACTGAACATTCCTTAGTTTTTGAAGTTTATTCTCAAGTGTTCTTGTAACCAAGATCACATCCATGTTTACGATTAACATTAGCCAAGTCATTATTGATTAAGTCCTTCGTGGTGAGCTTCAATAAAGGATTGGAGCCCATCTCCATTAAAGTGTTCAAAGTAAATACCTTTTCAGGTCTTGATCTATGAGAATCAATCTCAAGTGTTGGTTCCACAGCCATGGCTCGACAGGAAAAAATGTATCCAGCAAGCAATGAAAAATAGTCCTGTCGAGTAAAGTACCCTTTGAAAAGCAACGAGCAGTAAACAAAATATATGTACAGAGGGTACACCACAAGCTGAACAAGCTGAACAAAGTCACTGCAGTTGTAGAAATATAGTAGTTTAATAAAATAAACGGCACCAGAAAACAGTAAAAACAGTTAGCGCTTTCACGTTCATATAACGCTTTCTCAGACTTCAAACAAGCACCATATACTCACATCTTATATACATATTTAATTAATTGCATATTGCACAAGTCACTAATTGATTATGTAACATTAAAGTGCCAATGCCCCATTGGTCATAAAAACATCATGTAAGCAAGTAACAAGAGCTTAGCTAAGAAACACACATTTGTATAGTTTATTGTATATTTTATTTTATTTTACCTGCATTTCATTTACTGTACCTGTTAACAATATGAAGCCATAGATATTTATGTACATAAAGTTAGTATTTGATGTTTGATGAACACTTGAGATTGATTCTCATAGATCAAGACCTGAAAAGGTATTTACTTTGAACACTTTAATGGAGATGGGCTCCAATCCTTTATTGAAGCTCACCACGAAGGACTTAATCAATAATGACTTGGCTAATGTTAATCGTAAACATGGATGTGATCTTGGTTACAAGAACACTTGAGAATAAACTTCAAAAACTAAGGAATGTTCAGTGGCAAAAACTACACATGGAGGCTTGTTTGAGCTTCCGACTTGTCCCCAGAGGTTTAAGGGTTCTCAAGATGCCCACGTTTGGGACAGCATACCCTGAACTTCTAACAAAGTGGCAGAAGCTCAACATTGATACCAGCTTTGGATATATAAGATTATTAATTGAACAATATTGCATAACTGAAGAGACATTAACAACAGAAATCAACGACATTGAGTTGGAGCTTAAGAACCTACTGGGCGATAATGAACTTCATATGCTACACAATGATCTACAATTAATGCTATCTTCCATTGATACCAAGTCCCTACAGGATAAAAAAAGAAAACTTGAAAGGGACTTTGTAGATTTCCAAAAAGGCCAGGTTTTTTCTTGGCCGAGAGACAGAAAAATTGGTTATTCTAATAATACAGTGGTAGAAACCACGTCAGTTCCATTCAAACCGGCCGTTAGGGGCGCACAGGCCATGTAGAGGGCAGCGCAATCACTGACATCATCACTTGAGGTCGTCAACAGCGTAGAACCTCTTGTGCCACACGACTTGAATGTGGATACTACAACGAAAGAGCCAACAGTTAATAAGAAGCGACAGGTGACGATAGAGGCGATGATACACTCCAATGGGGAAGGGAAAGTGCATTCACAGAAAGGTTTACAGAGTTCGGAGCAATCCAACCATCATGATGTGCGCAGGAAGCCACCCATCAATAGTGGAGCAGTAGCAGTCCTTGAAAATGAAGTGTTCGTGGAAGCGGAGTTTTTTAATATAGATTTTTCTTCTTTTCCGCTTCCATTCAAACAGTTCGAGAGGAGGATATGGTCGCCTCAGAACAAGGCGAAGAAAAGGAAAAGTACAGAAGAGGTCTACGAGAAACAAAAGAGGGCCTTGAAGCCAATCAACATGACTTAGTGGTCAATATTTGCAGGTACGAACTTAATGAATATGAACTCAAAGTTCTTAACAAAGGACTGAATTTTATACCGTCTGCTTTCACAGACGTTTCAAACATAGTCACTGACATTAAAAAGTTTACAAGGAATGTTGCACTAAAAATGATGTATGGAGATGTTAATGCAAATACCAAAGAGGGTCATAATGTTTTTAGAAAACCTTCTGTATACATGCCACAGCTGCATCCACTTTTAGAGGTTTTCGAACGGGCTTGTGAGAATGACTTAATGGATTTATATACAAGTAATAATGCTAAACCTGAGTTTTTTAATATGACAAAAGAGGAGAGGAAAGCTGTTTTGGATTTGCAAAATAATGCCAATTTTGTCATTAGACAAGCAGACAAAGGGGGAGCTGTAGTCATCATGGACAGAGAGATGTATAAATCTTAAGATCATAAATATGTTAAAAGACCTAGACACTTATTGTCCTTTAAACAGCAACTCTCTTAACAATTTAATAAAGGGGGTCCATAATCATTTATATGACCTTTTGTTAAGCAATGTTATAAATGTGGACTTATATAAATATTTTTTGATAGAAGACCCTTTGGTTCCCACATTTAGGGGTCTCCCTAAAGTACACAAACAGTTACTTGATCCTCCCCTCAGACCCATTGTTTCCAGCAAAGGCTGGTTGACTGAGTCTTTATCTATATTTTTAGATAAGCAGTTTAAGCCTATTGTTGACAACACCATATACATATTAAAGGACACTCAACAATTTTTGGAGAGTTTAGCTTTATCTAATAGCAGAATACCCATTGGGCCTAATGACATCTTGGTAACACTAGATGTAAAGTCGCTATTTACATCGATACCTAATAACACAGGTATAGAATTTGTAAGGCTTTTTTTGTTGGAAAAGGGGATTACTAACACCAAGGTTATACAGTGGATGTTATTATTGGAAATAGTTTTAGACAACAATGTTCTGCTTTATGAAGATAGGTATTTCTTGCAAAAGAAGGGGGTAGCGATGGGCACCCCTTGCGCGAACTCCTATGCCAACTTGGTGTTGGCATATTGGGAGAGTGCATATGTTTTGAACAGCGTGGCATTTATTCAAAGCATCAAATATTATGCCAGATTTGTAGACGATGTCTTTTTTGTATGGGGAGGGACTGAACATGAACTATGTGAATTTGTGACATATTTAAATAGCACAACTGATTTTCTTGTTTTTGAAGCAATACATTCACAGACTGTGATAGAATTTCTTGATGTTAGATTAACAAAGGGGTCTGACAGGATAGACACAGAAATATTTAAGAAGCCTTGTTGGAGAAATGGTCTTCTGCATCGCAACAGCATGCATCCGAGACACATCCACTCCAACATTGTGAAGAAACAGGCACTTAGGGCATCAAAGTTAACAACACATGATACAGTTTTTAAAGAACATCAAGATAAGCTAGTGAACAATTTTGTCTCAAGAGGCTATGACAAAAGAAAGGTACAGGTTACTATATCAGCTTGTGACAAACAAAGATTTCATAAAGGCAAACCATTTTTCCATAGAGATGGTAATGACAATAGTTTATTAATTGACAAACCAAAAAATATGAAAAATAGGTTGATCATTCCTTTTACAAATAGAAATGGATGTATCAGACGAATAATAGAGAACAATTGGAAACTACTAGTGATTGATGAGAAAATTAAAACTTTAGTAGATGAAACACCTAATATAGCATACAGAAATATGAAGTCCCTGAAAAGGCTTCTATTCTATGAACAAACGGATGTAAGACCCACATTATCACAAAGGAAAGGGACTTTCGCCTGTCGTACCTGTAATCAATGTCAATTTATAGCTGATGGCAATGTGTTCGTACATCCATTTACTGGATATACTTATACCTTTAGACACTATGCGGATTGTAGAACAAAAGATTTAGTTTATTTGGCACAGTGTCAGTCTTGTGATAAATATTATGTAGGGAAGACCAATAGGACATTGCGTGAATGCATTAGAGAGCATATATATGCAGTAAATAGAGAGAATACTACCAATGCTTTAGCACGCCATGTTATGGAACACGGGACTACACATAGTTTTAAGTTTAGAGCACTAGAATTGGTTAGGAGAACTAATAGATTGGGGAATGTGAGGAATCACACAGAAGAAATAGAAAATAAGTGGATTATTAGGCTACAGGCACACAAATATGGGCTCAACGACAAGATAACGTTGAAGCCCTTTCTGGCAGCCAAGCCGTTTAAGCATTAACATCTTCTAATTTCTTCGTATAGGTTTTTAAAAAAGTTGCTTACAAGAGCTTAGCTAAGAAACACACATTTGTATAGTTTATTGTATATTTTATTTTATTTTACCTGCATTTCATTTACTGTACCTGCTAACAATATGAAGCCATAGATATTTATGTACATAAAGTTAGTGTTTGATGTTTTTATGACCAATGGGGCATTGGCACTTTAATGTTACATAATCAATTAGTGACTTGTGCAATATGCAATTAATTAAATATGTATATAAGATGTGAGTATATGGTGCTTGTTTGAAGTCTGAGGAAGCGTTATATGAACGTGAAAGCGCTAACTGTTTTTACTGTTTTCTGGTGCCGTTTATTTTATTAAACTACTATATTTCTACAACTGCAGTGACTTTGTTCAGCTTGTGGTGTACCCTCTGTACATATATTTAGTTTAAACTCTACAATCAAGTCCATGTTATGAGCATTTGCAGATCAGTTTGAGAGGGAGTGGGACAAATATTTGCCCCATCTGTTTTTTGCTTACAGAGAGGTTCCCCAGGAATCCAAAATTTTTTTCATCCTTTGAGTTGCTGTATGGGCATAGGGTGAGGGGACCTCTAGATTTGATTCGAGATGAGTGCGAGTCTCACAAGGAGTCAGTTGTGGCATACGTCCTAAACCTCAGGACAAGGCTCAGGGAACTCATGGCCTTGGTCCAGGAGAACCTGGCAGAAACCCATTAACAGAAAAAGGTGTGGTATGACAGGAATGCTTAAGCTAGAGAGAATGCTGTTGGGCAGCAGGTAAGGGTTCTCATTCCTGTCAGACACAAGCTGCAAGCAGCTTGGGAGGGTCCCTACAAGGTGGTAAGAAAGGTAAGTGATGTTAACTACATGGTGGAACTGCTAGGCAGATGGCAGGGGCACAAATTGTACCACGTTAACATGATGAAACCTTACTATGATAGGGAGGCCCTTGTACTGTGCATTTGCAGTGGATTGCAGGAGGAGTCTGAGGGAGATGTGGAAACTGATCTCCTCCATGAGGCTCGGGCTGACACCTCAGTGGAAGGGGTAGCAATATCCCAGCAGCTATCTCATACACAGGTTTGAGAAATCCGAGCAGTGTTGCAGGAATTTGGGGACATGTTCACTGGGAAACCAGGGTGCACCCACCTGGTGCAGCACCAGGTGGATACAGGACCCCAAAGGCCTATTAGGCAGGCCCCTTATAGGGTGCCTGAGAGAGTCAGACAGACTCTGAGGGAGGCGGTACAGGAGATGTTGGAACTAGGGGTGATTCAAGAGTCCAACAGTCCTTGGGCCTCCCTAGTGGTGCTGGTGCCAAAGAAGGATGGCAGCACAAGGTTCTGTGTGGACTACAGGAAATTAAAGAGTTACACAGTGTCGAATGCTTACCCCATGCCTAGGGCAGATGAGGCCCTAGAGCAGCTGGGTGGGGCTAAGTATCTTACAACCATTGATCTTACCAAGGATTACTGGCAGGTGCCTTTGACTTCCAATGCTAGAGAGAAGTCAGCCTTTGTGACTCCTTTTGGCTTGTATGAGTTCACAAAGATGCCTTTTGGGATAAAGAATGCCCCAGCAACTTTCCAGAGGCTGGTAGATAATATCTTAGCAGGAGGGTTTGCCCTTGCTTACCTAGATGATATTGTCATCTACAGCCATTCCTGGCCAGAGCACCTTCAGCATGTCAGGGAGATGCTGGACAGACTACGGAGGGCAGGGTTGACCATTAAGCTGAGCAAATGTCAGGTGGGTATGGCAGAGGTCTCCTATCTAGGACATAGAGTGGGGAGTGGTAACATAAGGCCAGAACCTGCCAAAGTGGAAGCCATTCAGGCATGGCCCTGCACCTGTTACTAAAACTCCAGTGAGGACATTCTTAGGGACAGCAGGGTACTACAGAAAGGTCGTCCCCAGTTGTAGTACCATAGCTGCTCCCCTCACAGACCTGACAATGAAGAACAGGCCAGATAAGTTAGTGCGGACCCCAGCATGTGAGCAGGCATTCCAGAAGCTTAAAGAAGCTTTGGGAGGACACCCTGTGTTAGCCAGTCCAGATTACAGCCAAGAATTTGTTGTGCAAGTGGATACTTCGAACCATGTGGTGGGGGCTGTACTTAGCCAGATTTCTTCAGAGGGAGAAGAGCACCCAGTGGTTTATCTCAGTCGTAGGCTGCAACCCAGGGACGAATGCTATGCAGCTGTAGAAAAGGAATGTCTAGCCATAGTGTGGGCACTACAGAAACTTCAGCCTTATCTGTATGTAAGAAAATTCACTGTAAAGACAGATTACCACCCTGTAACATGGTTAAACAGAGCCAGTCAGCAAAATGCCAAGTTGCTAAGATGGAGCCTGGGGTTGCAAACATATGATATGTCAGTGCAGCACCGCAGTGGGATTAGCAATGCCAATGCAGATGGGCTCTCAAGACAGGGAATGGGGTGAGGTTCACTCAGATAGACCTAACCCTCTAAAGCGGCGTTTATCAAGGGTTACTTGTAAAACTAGCTTGAGTTCTCCGTGGGGGGGGGGGGGTGTGAAGATTGGTAGAGAAGGGTGAAGGCTGCTATCCTAGTCAAATAGAATTTGGTACATAATTCTATTATTTGTAAATACTGTGAATGTTGAACTTGTACCCACGGTGGTGGTGCTGCGGTAGCGTTGTCGCCTCACAGTAAGACGCTGTCCGGTTTGATTGTCAGCTAGAGCGTCTTCTGCGTGGAGACATGCGTGAATGGGCGTACCTTCGTTGAAGGTTGTGCGTCAGGCCTGGCAAGCCGGTATGTAAAAATCACCTGCCAATCATTAGCGGACCGGAGTTCCGCTGTGGCAACCCCTAACCGGGAAAAGCCGAAAGACACAAACAAACTGTGAATGTTGACTTAAAACAATGTGGCAACATTGCCATCTGCTGTAAGGAAAACTAAGTCAAGCATTTCACATCTGTTCTTTGAAATTTAAATTATGTCTTGTATGTTCTTTGATCTGTAGAACTCGGAGTCAGCCTGTCTGGGCTAGCACATTCTTTCTATTGTTTTAACTTAAGGAATAATTACTAGAGTGTACATGTGAAATGTCTTTTATTGTTGTAGCTTCCTGAGCAGGTGTTAGCTTGGTAAATAATGTAGCCTGTTGGCCTGGGAACTCCAGGCTGTCAAAGAAATGATGTAATGGGAACTAAATGAGAATGATGTAATTTGTGAGGGCCCAGCAGAAATGTTTGTTAGTGACTTTAAAAACTATTGCTCAGAGAGAGACTGTAAGCATTTTGATCTCGGACATCTAACTCAGCACTGCCTATGCTCTTAAGTAAGTTATCTTAGAAGTGTGTTTTCTTGTAGCAATAGATAGGAAATTAGAAAAGATTAGACTAAGTGTTTTTCTGTTACGTCAGAGCTGTACTACGGAATTATTTTAAGTTTCTGTGTGATCTCTGAAATCTTGAGTAGCAGTGTGGTGAAGTAGTATCGTCTTGTGTTTTTAATATTTATTATTGAAAATTTTAAACTCTTTTCAACTGTGGCTGGTTTATATAGAGATAATTTAAGCTCAAGTACATTGCATGCTTATAAGTGATCTTGTACTAAGCCCCTCCAATAAGCCTTGATTGCTTAAGTTACACTACTATTGGATAATAATATTCCACAGTAATAATTGGACACCCGTTTAAGGGCTTTTGAGTAGCTGATAATTATTAGCTGGTGGTGGCAGGAATTACAACTGTTTAGTCTGGGTGTAGGGGCACAGCTGGATAATCTGTGTCAGCCTTTCCCAGGAGTATCTGTGAAGCTGTATAAATACTTATCTCAAAGTGTGTGTGTGTGTGTCAGCTACTTGGGCAGGGACATGAAGCACTGGTTGTTCAGAGAGGGTACTGGAGGTTAGCTTGCCAGCTAGGCTGAGATCTGGACCCTGTAACTGTGCCAGTGGGGACCTGGAGAGTAGGGGAGGCAGCCCCAGACTGACTGTGATCTCTGTGTGCACTTAAGGGAAATTGTACTTTACTGTGTGTATTTGTTATCCTTTCCTCTCATATGAGATGCCCTCTCTGGTGTTAGTGGTAAGGGTTGAGGCTCCTTGATTGCTGGGCCAGGGCACAGGCGTCACAGAGCCAGTGCCCAAACGAGCGGACAGATTTTTAAGTCCTCCCTCAGACATACACTGACTTGCAGTGAACGAGAAGGGAAGGCCTTGTTGGCAGTGAGAATCAAGTTTTCCACTCCTCAGAGGTCCTTTCTAAGGCACAATGAGTAAGTAAGAAAATTTGGTTCAGGAAGTCGCAGTCTTCCTTTCAAGAGACTCTGGATGAACCCTCTTCTAAAGGTTGGGGGAGAGGGTTCAATGGTAGACGTCACCTGAGAGGCAGAGGGGGTCTGCAAAATCAGAGCTCAGGGAGCCCTTCTCTGAGAAGCCCTTCCAGCATGTGTTGCCCGACTGTCCTGTCCTAGAGACAGTTGGGAGCTGTTTGTCTTTGCACCCTTTGGCCTTGGCAAATATCACACAAGAGATTGGTGGGTGGTAAGCATTATTTCCAGGGGTTATTTTATTCCCTTTTCCCACCCCACAACCACCCAGGAAAATTCTCCCCCATGCATCACCTCATCAAGGGTAGTTAGTTCAACAAGAAGTGCTCACGTTTTTTCAGAACAGAGCCATCCAAGAGGTCCTGCCAGGACACTGAGGATCAGGAACTTACTCACTTCTTTTTGCTGGCAAGGAAAACGGGGGACCTACATCCAGTCCTGGACTTGAGCGAGTTAAATCTCTCCATCAAGAAGTCAAAGTTCCAGATGGTCACAGTACAGTCCATCATGCCCCTTCTGCACAAGGATGAGTGGATGTGCTCTGTGGATCTCCAGGATACATGCTATCATATAAAAATAGACAGGTGCTCCCGGAGACATCTCAGTTTTCACGTAGGGGCCAATCATTGCCAGTTCAAGACTCTACCATTTGGTCTCACCACAATAGCCCCCCCCCCCCCCACGGTGTTCACCAAGTGCATGGCAGTGTTTGCAGCTCACATGAGACTGCAGAGATCCCAGGTGTTTCCTTACCTTGACGATTGGCTCCTCACAGCTCCCAGGAAGTACTGTTTAGCCGCAGCCGCTCAGTACCTTCTTCGCCTGTTCGACCGGCTAGGAATTACCGTGAATGTACCCAAGTCAAATCTGATTCCGACCCAGAACTTGATTAGTATCCAGCTAGACACTGTATCAGAGATTGCAGCATTACCCCAGGCATATACAACTAATCAGATCCTATGTTCAATGTCTCTTAGACTTGTCTCGTCCTCAGGTCTGTTTCATTCTCAGGGCCTTGGGGTCCATGGCAATGGCAATCTATCTGGTGCTGTTAGCCAGGTTTTATATGAGGGTGCTACAGTGGACTCTAGTGGTCCAGTAGTCTTTTGTCTCACCCAATGACAGCTTCCATCCGCCTCACTCAGGTGTGCAGGTGTCATCTTCTTTGGTGGATTCAGTCTCCCTATCTCCTCATGGGCAAACCCTTTTCATCTCCTTCTCCCAGTGCCATGGTGACCACGGATGCTTCCTTCCTGGGGGGGGGGGGGGGTATTGCCAGGGAAAGACTATCCAAGGTACATGGTCCACCATGTCCAGAGACCAAACTGCACATAAATGTACTGGAGATGAGGGCAGTTCTTCTTACATTGCATGCCTTTCAGGACTGCCATCCTCAGGGTGCCATTGCAGTGCACAAGGACAACATGGCAGTTGTGTGGTACATCAACAAACAAGGGGGCACACATTCTTATCTGCTTTGTCGCGAGGCCATGAAAGTGTGGAAATGGGCTATGTCCTCTGGATGCTTTCTAATTCCAATGCGCATTCCCAGGAGACCAATGTTCTGGCAGACAAGCTCAGCCAAGCTGTCTTTTGTCCCCATGAGTGGTCCCTGAATCTCTCAATGGCGAGAGAGATATTCCTTCATTGGGGTCAACTGAGCTGTGATCTGTTTGCTTCCCCTCTCAATCACAAATGTAGCGAGTACTTCGCCCTGATCCCCACCAGCCAGGGAGTCCCCTCAGGAATGCTCTAGCTCATAATTGGGCCCCGGGGTCTGTGTTACACTTAATTCCCCTATACCTCTCATTCCCAGGGTACTCCAGAAAGCTTGATGCCTTAAGGCTCCATTGATTCTCATTGCCCCCTTCTGGCCTTGGCAGGTATGGTTTCCCCTCCTCAGGTCTCATCTGAAGTACCCCCCCTTGGGTACTGGATCAGTTTCTGGATCTGATGTCTCATCCCTCTTATTTTCTGATCCCAAACCTTCAGACCCTTCATCTGACCACGTGGTTTGTCCACTTCCTGTAATTTGAAACCAGCCCAGGCTTGCCTCTCCCATTAGAAACATTAATCTGGCCTCTCAAAAGGCTTCCATCGGGAAGGTCTGTGGTAGTAAATAGAAAAGGTTTTCTATCTGGGCCAGTCAGCGGAATCTGGATCCCTTTTCCGCTTCCATTCCAGACATCTTATTATTCTTGTTTTCTGTTTTTCAGACTGGAGCCAGTTTCTCCGCTATTAAGCTGCACCTGGCCGCCATCTCTAATTTTCATGTTGGCAACGAACCTACCTTTTCTTCTCGCCTTTGTAAGGCCTTTTTGAAAGGTGTCTTCCTATCAAAGATCCCTTTCCTCCTTGGGACCTCCTTTTTGTGCTGCAGTCTCTTTACAGAGAGCCCTTTCGAGCCTGCTGCAACCTGCGACATTAAGATTTTGTCTTGGAAGACCACCTTTTTGGTGGCTATAACATCAGCTAGGTGAGTGTCTGAATTGCAGGCTGTTTCCATTAAGCTTGCATACATGATTTTTCATAGAGACAGAATTGCTCTCAGGACTAATCCCTCCTTCATGCCTAAGGTAGCCACTGAAACAAATTTGAATCAAACCATTCAGTTGCCAGTTTTCTTTCCTAACTATTCCAATAAAGGAGGGCACATGCTTGATGTACATAGCTAATTGCAGTTCTGTTTAAACAGAACAAAGAGCTTTCGTAAATCTGACCAATTGTTTGTGGCCTTCACTGTTAACGGACTGTGTCGGGCAGTGTCCAAGATTACAATTTCTCATTGGATATCCCAGTGTATTGCTACAATTTATACTTCTAAGGGATTGCCTTTGCCAGGACCTGTCAAAACTCATTCCACTAGATATGTGGCTATGTCAGCTGCCTGTTTAGCCCAACATTCCTTACATGAGATTTGTACTGCAGCCACCTGGTCTGCTTCTCACACCTTCATTACTCATTACAAGCTCCACCTAGTTTCCAGGAATAGGGCTTCCTTTGGCTCCACATTTCTTCGGCATGTCCTTTCATGAGGCCATCCAGGATTGTATTGTAGCTGGGGACTCTGACCCAGAAGTGAGGAATAGTGCTATAGATAACATCACATAAAGCGTTACGTGCTTACCATAACTTAGCATCTGTGTTATCCTGTGTCACTATTCATCACTGTCCCTCCCTCCTTCCACCATCCTGTTGGATCTAGAGCAAGCGGAGGTATCCTGTCCGGTAGTACATGTCTACTCTGTCTTCTAGCCCAAGGGCAAACATGATCTGAGGGATTAGAGGGCAGCAAGGGATTATGGGAGTGGGAGGGGCTCGAGCCTAGGAACTGTCTGAAAAGTTGCTGGCTAAGATCTGATATCGGATCCTATGACCCAGAATTGATGAATAGTGACATAGGATAACACAGATGTTAAGTTACGATAAGTACATAACTCTTTTTTATCTTTCAGGAGTTTTCAAGTAAAGAGGAGTGCATATTGCATTTACATGATGTTCACAGACAACTTAGGTTCTAGCTACATAGAACTTAAGATGTTATGTGGTCCTGTCTCACCTACATTCCTTACTCATGGGTCCGGAGCCGAGAATCGGCTCCGACTCGGCCAAACTTTGTAGCACAAAGTCTCTAATTGGCTGGGCTAACCCGGTATCCCAGGGTGCATCTCGCCCTAGCCCCAGATCTCGTTTGCTGCTCGTAGAGTTAGGACGTGGTCTCGCTTGGCTGTGGCTAAGTACCATTTTAAATACCTTTAAAATACTTTTAGTATTTTAGCAGTCTCTTTTTGTCAAAAGCTATCTTCATAGCTATTTTTCGTGCTTGATTAGTTGTTGCGTGAGGTTGAGAGTTGTTTGTGGTATCCCTACTGTTTCGCGGGCTAGGCCCGTTTAAGTTAGAGGACCTAGTCCTCTCCTGTGTCCTCCTGGTTGTGATTTGCTGTTGTGTTAGTGGTTAACAATTTGTTTTAGGAAGCGTTTCAGTTAGAGTTTCCTTGTCCTGTCAGGTGTTTGTCGGTCTTCCTGCCCTCCGTTAGTGTTTGACTCTGTCGGTTGTTTGTGGCGCGGTTGCTTGCCATGGCGAAAGAACTGAAGGAACATAAACCCTCTGGGTTTAAGAAGTATACTAAATGTGGCCATAAAATGTCCATCACAGATGGGCACTCTATCTGTGTGTATTGTCTTGGGGCTATTCACTTGCAAGAGTCCTGCAGTTTTTGTCATGTGTTTAGCCCTAGGGTACTACAGGAACATAAAAACAAACTGATTTTGCAGGGTCTGATTAAGCCCTCCTTTGAAGAGGCCTTGGAGTCGTCCCCGCCTTCTAGTACCAAGTCTAAGCCTCCTAAGGCCAAGAAAAGATCTCCGGCTCCATCTGCTTCTTCGGAGCTTTCTGAGAAGGTTTGTAAATTGGTTACTTCCTCCTCGGCTCCTCCATCCTCGGGGCCGAAGGAGAAGGTCTCAGAAATGGACACTACATCCTCGGCTCCATTGCCCTCGGGGCCGAAGGAGAAGGACTCTGATATGGATACTACCTCCTCAGTTCCATTGTCCTCGGGGCCGCAGGAGGTATCTGTTGTACTGAGGTCAACCTCGGCTCCGATATTATTGGAACCTCTTCGGAGCAGGTCACCCAGTGTCAGGCATGAGTCTCCAGTCGGGAGAACTAGATCTCCCTCTATTTCTTCCAAATCCTCTAGGCTGTCTGATTTGGATGTGGATAGGGTGGTTCAGAGCCTCCTACAGTCGCCGGTGTTAGCAAAATTGTTTTCGGCTCCGACCCAGTCGGCTCCGGAGCCGGTTCCCATGCTTGTTTCGATGATTCCTCCTCCGAACACCCATGTGTCGTCGGAGCCGGAGGGCCCCTCGCCGAGTGATGTTCTGGTGTCAGCTCCGATACCTCGGGCGAGTCTATTGGAGCCAGCTTCGGCTCCTACCAGTTCGGCTCCGTCCTCTGGTCTCGGCACTCGGGTTTCCTCAGTTGGACCCGAGGGGGATGCCTCGGGACTCCTGTCGGTTCCGAGCCTCCCTCTCGATGCTTAGGCTCGGGGAATCTCGACTCCGATCGTGGTCTCGGAGACTGGTCGGTCCTCGGATCCGGGGCGACCAGCCTTCGAAGCCATGAGGAACACCCTGGCCAGGTCGTCAGGTACATCACCTGGTTCAGTCACTCTGTCCCCTTACACCCCGGCTGGAGCCTCTGATGCCCCCCCTCTCCATGGATGGTGGAGCCCGAAGGTCTGAGGATACCCCCTTGAGTGGTCCCCTACTTTCTGAGGGCCTCTCAGAGTCGGTGCCTGAGGAGCCTCCCAGTAATAAGTCGTGCAAGAGGAAGCACATCGACTCCCAAGACGAGTCACTCACTTCCAATACCAACCTCGAGGAATCAGAGGGGTCCCCCAAGTCGTCCTCCGATGATGTCTCTTTCTCTGACATCCTGGAGATTTCGAGACAGAGAGGCGACTGGCCCTCCATGATCCCCTCTGAGGAGGAGTCGGTATTCCTCAAGGCCTTCGGAGCTCAACCCTCTGCCTCCTGGGTGTCTCCACCCTTTGACGAACTCCTAGACTTGATTTGTCGAAGGGTGTGGGAGAACCCTGATTCCATGGAACCGGTGCCCAGACATCCAAACAAGTTCTTGTCTGCTCCCCCGGGCAAAGAGTTTCTTACCAAACGGGTTTCGTTAGATGCCTTGGTGGTGGCGGCAGCCACTCACCAGGAAGTTGCAGAGGCTTCTTCTTCAGTCCACCCTCCTAACAAGGAGTCCAGGAGTATGGACCGGTATGGGAAACGTACCCTGTCTTCTCGACCTTCACCTTACGGTCGTTGAATTACCTCTGTCATTTCACTCGGCTCCAAAGAGATCTCCTGAAGGAGCTAGGAGATACTGTGACGGGTAACATGCCTGAGGCGGTAGCGCGGACTGTTCACGCCCAGTTGTCTACCCTAGGGTCCATTGTCAACTCGTCCATGAGGCTCATATCTTATGCAGCTGAAGGGGCGAGTAGGGCAGCTAGCTCAGGCGTAGCTCTCAGAAGGCAAGCCTGGATGCGCCTGTGTCATTTTGCGGAGGCCTTTAAGTCTTCCTTCACTGACGCCCCCTTTGATGGGTCCTCTCTCTTCGGACCCAAAGTGAAAGACACTCTCACCAGATGCGAACAGGGGGGAAAGACCCTATCTGCCTTAGGGGTCTGTTTTTCTCTCCCTTCTAGGCCTTATCCCAAGGCTCAGAGAGGGGGGAAAATGTGGTTCAAAAAGTCTCAGAGGTCCTTTCCCACGGCTCAAGGTGAGTCCTCCTTCAGAGGCGGGGGGGGGGGGAATTATTCTGGAAGACGCCGTCCTAGAGGCAGAGGGGCCCCCCACAACTCGGGAGACCGCGATTCCTTTCACAGCCCTTCCTTCCAGCGTTCCTGAGGTGTTTGCCCGACTGTGCTATTCCGGAGCCAGTCGAGGGCCGAATTTCATTGCATCCGGAAGCCTGGGAGAGCATCACCCAGGATCGTTGGGTGCTTCGAATAGTTACTGGAGGTTACACTATTCCCTTTGCGTCGACACCCCCTCTAGTCAGAAGGATCCCGGACGTCCCACCCAGTCAACGGGATCAAGCAGCACTAGAAGTTTTGAAGCTGCTAGAAAAAGGAGTCATCCAACCAGTCCCCTCAGACCATGTCGGATCAGGAACTTACTCACGACTCTTTTTGGTGCCGAAAAGAACAGGGGACCTGAGACCCATTCTGGATCTCAGTTGACCCAATCGCTACGTTCTGAAGTCCAAGTTCCGAATGGTCACACTTCAATCCATTTTTCCGCTGCTGGAGAAAGGAGTATGGATGTGCTCCATCGATCTCAAGGATGCCTACTACCACATCAAAATGGAAAAGGCATCCAGGAGTCATTTACGCTTCCGGCTATGAGCCAGTCACTTACAGTTTCGTGCCCTGCCCTTTGGTCTCACCACAGCCCCCAGGGTGTTTACCAAGTGCTTGACAGTGGTGACGGCTCACCTGAGACGTCTAGGATTCTAGGTGTTTCCGTATCTGGACGACTAGCTTCTCGCCGCCCCCACCAGGTATCTGCTCATTCAAGCCAGGGAGATGACCATCTCACTTTGCCAACATCTAGGAATTACTTTAAACTGGGAAAAGTCTACCTTGCAGCCCTCACAGCGTGTTGTTTTTATAGGCGCAGAGCTAGACTCTATTCAGATGTGCGCCTTTCTGCCACAGGACAGGATAAGGGGGCTGCAGTCTCAGATCCACGCACTGTTGCCCCTCAGAAAAGTTCAGGCTAGGTTAGTTCTTCAGCTCTTGGGATCCATGGCCTCCACAATCATGCTGGTACCCTTGGCAAGGTTACACATGCGGATCCTACAGTGGCTCCTGTTGGTTCAGTGATCCTTTCAAAAGCTTCCTCTTTCCCACTTGATAATTCTTACGGAGCGATGCAAACAGGACCTCCTCTGGTGGCTACTCTCCTCTAATCTGGAGAGAGAGAGGAGCTTGGTTCCTATGTCTCCAGCGGCTACGGTGACCACGGACGCCTCCCAGATGGGGTGTGGGGGGGGCATTATCTAGGCAGGACGGTCCAAGCCACCTGGCAAGACCACGAGGTACACTTGCACATCAATGTTCTGGAGATGAGAGTGGTGTTTCTGGCGTTGCGAGCACTCCAGGACTTTCTACCTCTGGGAACGATTGCAATTCACTCGGACAACATGTCCGTGGTGTGGTACCTGAACAAGCAGGGGGGACCAAATCTTACCCCCTCTGCAGAGAGGCCATGCATGTGTGGCAGTGGGCAGTGTCTTCCCAACGGTTTCTAGTGGCAACGCACATTCCGGGGAGGTCCAACGTGATAGCGGACAGGCTAAGCAGAGTTATTCTGATGCCTCACGAGTGGTCCCTGAACAACCGAGTGGCGGTTCAGATCTTCAAAAAGTGGGGTCAGCCTTGCTGCGATCTCTTCGCCAGCTCCCTCAATGCCAAATGCAGCAAGTACTTCACTCTGATCCTCCCACAAGGGGAATCACCCAGGGATGCTCTAGCTCACGATTGGCCCCCCCGGTCTGATCTACGCTTTCCCTCAGTTTCCTCTGTTGCCAAGAGTGATACAGAAAGCCATATCCATGGGAAGCAGGATGATTCTTATTGCTCCACACTGGCCTCGACAAGTATGGTTCCCCTTTCTTCAACGGTATGCACTGGATGGTCCGTGAACTCTGGACCCAGTGCCGGACCTCCTGATTCACATGTCAGGACAACTTCATCCATCCCTGCGAACCCTCAGGTTGACAGCCTTGACTGCTCCAGTTCCATCCCTAGTCAGGCTACATTCCTTTTCTCCTGAAGTGGTGCACATCTTGTTTTCTTCTCATAAGTCTTCCACCAGGAAGATTTATTCCAGCAAATGGAGGAGATTCTCCATTTGGGCTCAGGCCCATGGGTTGGTTCCCTTCACAGCCCCTATTCCATCGGCCTTGGATTCTTTAGCCATTTTGTTCCATCAGAGCTCCACGCCCACTACCATTAAAGTACAGTTGGCCGCAATTTCCAATTTTCACACATCTTATGAGCCCTCTCTTATGGGCCACAAGCTCTGTAAAGCTTTTCTAAAAGGCGCTTGGTTACTTCTTCCCCCAGTTTCTGAGCCTGTACTGCCATGGGACCTGAACCTTGTGCTACAAGCTATTATGTCACCACCCTTTGAACCGGCTGCCACTTGCGACTTGAAATTCTTATCTTGGAAGACGGCTTTTCTGATAGCCATTACATCTGCCAGGAGGGTATCAGAACTTCAAGCCTTGTCCATTAAACCTCCATATTTGGTCTTTCACAGGGACAGAGTCTCTCTCAGGCTTAACCCGTCTTTTCTCCCGAAGGTGTCATCTCTGGTCAATCTTCATCAATCTATTGAGCTACCAGTTTTTTTTCCGAACTTTACCAATAAAGCAGAGTTCAGGTTGCATCAGTTGGATGTGCACAGACAACTGAGATTTTATCTACATAGGACGAAGCAAGTTAGGAAATCTGATCAATTGTTTGTGTCCTTTTCAGAGAACAGAGCAGGTAGTCCTATTTCCAAGTGCACTATTTCTAAATGGATCAGAGACTGTATTTCATTCATTTACTCGTCAGCAGACAGAACTTTACCCTTTCCCATCAAGGCTCATTCTACCAGGGCTTTGTCTACATCAGTAGCTTTCCATGCTAGACTTTCCTTGGATGATATTTGTGCTGTGGCAACTTGGGCTTCTCCCAACACTTTTATTACTCATTACAAGCTGGACGTGGCTTCTAGGGGCCGGGCTTCCTTTGGTTCCACGGTTCTCAGGAGTATCTTCTTATGAGCCTCCCAGGATAGAGGTGCTGGGGACGCTGTCCTGTGAGTAAGGAATGTAGGCGAGATAGGACCACATAACATCAGTTAGTTATGTACTCACCATAATGATCGATGTATGTGGTCCATCTCGCCTACATTCCTACGTGCCCTCCCACCTGCCCCCTTCCTAGAGGAATTGGAAGAATTTTTGGCTCCGTGGACTCTTCAAGGTCAGTGATTTGTTCCCCTATCTGGCTGGATTTTCTTCCAGTGTTTATTGAGTATGGGTTATGAGTGTTATGATTGTTATGATTGCAAACAAGATCTGGGGCTAGGGCGAGGTGCACCCTGGGATACTGGGTTATCCCAGCCAATTAGAGACTTCGTGCTAGAAAGTTTGGCTGAGTCAAAGCCGATTCTCGGCTCCGGACCCGTGAATAAGGAATGTAGGCAAGATGGGCCACATACATCGATCGTTATGGTGAGTACATAACTAACTGATTTCAGGAAGGTGGGCCAGTTGTTTATTGTGTTATCCAATATGGTGTTTCCAAGGTCACTCTCTGAAGATGGCCCTCAAATTGTATTACATTTGTTTATGACAAATTGGTTTTGTCACTTGACGAGGGCAGTGATAGCTTCCACAGTTTCTCAGCATAACTTTCGAGTTGATGAGATTATGGACAGCTTCAGACATGGA
This sequence comes from Protopterus annectens, assembly GCF_019279795.1. Classification (NCBI taxonomy): domain Eukaryota; kingdom Metazoa; phylum Chordata; order Ceratodontiformes; family Protopteridae; genus Protopterus; species Protopterus annectens. The sequence goes on from NC_056728.1 coordinate 1,666,954,272, forward strand.
AGTAATGCACTCACCATAATGATAGATCCATGTTCTGTTTTCATCCTGCTTTCATGCAGTTCAACATTCCTCTTGTAACCTGTACCTTGAAGAACGGCTGGTACTCTAGAAGAGTCTTGGTAATGTAAACCTCAATCAGTTGATTCATTTTTCTTTACATGGGCTCTCCATTTTTGTTGTATTAGACATAATCTTTAGTTAGCTTTCAATATTGGAAGCATATAACTTCATGTTAAGCAAACTCGATCTGAGGTAATTCGATGAAGGAGGGAGAATTATGGGTAGGGGAATAGTCAGAGCCCTAAATCCAAAGGTATAAAGGTACTGAGACCGGATCAGAGTCCCAAAAGTTGAAACAGATGAAAAGAGGACACCATGGATCCATTTTTGTAGTGAGCATGTAACTTTTGGTTTTCCTGTTGTTGACCATATCTGTGGGGATTTCAGTAGGGCAGGTGCTTGTCTAACTCTTACAGATGAATCATTGTCCTGAATCTTTGGTTCTTTGAGCTTCCCAGATAGGATGATGGATGCATACTCATGACTTAAAAGTTATGTTTGACTGTCGCTGACAACAAAATCAACTGGCAGTGATAAGTCTGTCTTTGCTAGTTCTTTCTTGATTGCCAAGCTGTATCTCAGTTGGCAAGTTGCATACAGCTTTGATCACGTTGAGATGAGTACTGTAGACTGTAGTTCCACTGCTGATACATGCAAAAACTAATGTCTGTCCTGGTATTTTGCAGACATTATGTATGACAAGTTTTGCAGATTTTTCTCAATTTCCTACTGTCAAGGTTTATCACTTTGTTACTTTTACAGTAGATATTATTCCTCTTACAGTCTGATAATCTTTTAACTGTGGTACAACACTGACATAGTTGTATTTGTTGCATGTTCAACTTGAGAAAAAGTGGAGTGACAAATGGCTGCATGTACAGAATGTATATATGTATAAAAAGCATATTGGAAATATTTTGATGCATATTTTTAAATTATGTTGCAGATAGAGTAAGGCGTGTTGAGAAAAGTGGTGAGGATGTGTGTAAAGAAATAAAGGAGTTACTCAGGTGAACACTGAATAAAGATTATTCGATTTTTAGAATAAGGTGGGAAGACTTGCACATGTTTTGATAGCATATAGTCACTTTATGTAAGTTATGCCGTACACCCAGCAATGTTTGGATAACAGTTTGGATTTAAACAGGCAGACTAAAATAAACGTGGGGTGTTTTTGGTTAATCTTGTGGGCATGTTTGATTTTCTAGTTTCTTTACACCTAAAGGTGTGTCTTTAGGATTGCACATGAATATGCAGAATCGTTTAAAGGACAAGAAGTGTATTGTTAAAACCAGTGACCCAGGCTTTCAGCTGCATTGTGGTATATTTTCTGCTAAGAGTTCTCTACTAATTTTTTTTTTAACAAGAAACATATTTATGGAATTATCATGTATGATATAGACAATTTTACATTTATACAAATGAAAACAAAGCATTCTAATACAATTCTAGTTGCAAACATTGTACATTACAACCAACATTGACACAGTTGTAGTTGCAAACATTATACATCATTTACAATCTATCTAGTCATTGTCAGTCAAACATTACATAGCTCATTCAAATCCTGCTTTCTTTTAAACTTTGTTTCTTGTGTGTATGTATTGTTCCCACAATTCCCATTTTTCCTATGCAATTTGCTCCTTCCTTTTTCTAAAGTTACCAATTCCAGTTGTTTTATCTGTTACTATATTCACTACTTAGATGTTGATTTCCATTTTCTAATAATTGCTTTTTTGTCAGCCATCATAATTAGAGTCAGCATGGCCTTATTATGTCTAGGCAGTTCCGATTTTGTATCATAGCTCAAAAAATAATTTCCTTAGTTATACCAATTTGCTCACTCAGTATCTCTGATAAAGCAGTCTACATTGAATCTTTAAAGTCTGCTAACTCATTACACTCGTAGAAAATATGATTTGATGTTGTTCTCTACTTCACTAACCTGTGGGTCTCAGTTCCACTCCTCAGAACTGATCAGCCACTTTTCTACAGCTTGAGCCTCCTGACTTGAGCTTCTCCCTATACCCAAATTGCCCCACTCCCTCAGTGTACCCCAGATCTTGTTTGCTGCTCTTAGCTTCAGCAGAGAATTTGCCTTGCTCTTGAGCTTCCTGTGGTAAAGTTAGTTTATTGGGTTTTCTTACTATGTCTAGGCAGTTCTGATTTTGTATCATAGCTCAAAAAATAATTTCCTTAGTTATACCAATTTGCTCACTCAGTATCTCTGATAAAGTAGTCTACAGGGAATCTTTAAAGTCTGCCAACTCATTACACTCATAGAAAATATGATTTGATGTTGTTCTCTACTTCACTAACCTGTGGGTCTCAGTTCCACTCCTCAGAACTGATCATCCACTTTTCTACAGCCTGAGCCTCCTGACTTGAGCTTCTCCCTATACCCAAATTGCCCCACGCCCTCAGATCTTGTTTGCCACTCTTAGCTTCAGCAGAGAATTTGCCTTGCTGTTGAGCTTCCTGTGGTAAAGTTAGTTTATTGGGTTTTTGTAAATGTTTTTTCCTCCTATTCTTCTTCAGCTGTTTTTAGATCTATAGTCATGCTTCTTGTAGTTTCCTTTCACTAGTTTAACCTTAATTCTTTCTCCTTGTAGTCGGGTTTCTCTGCAGCTAGTCCCGTCCCTTTCTCTGTTTTTCTCTCTTTTACAAAAGAAAAAAAAATCCTTCTCCTTTTCCTTCTTGTAAGGATGTTGGAAAAACCGGAAGGTTTTAAAAAATGCACCTCCTGTGATCTTGTCTGATGTGATGCCCACAATGAGTGTGTTTATTGCTTGGGGCTTACCCATCTTGAGGCCCCTTGCTGTATTTGTCAGGCTGTCCACTCCCCAGGCTCTGGAGGATAGCAGGAGCAAGCTAGTTCTTAAAGGGATGCTTCCTACTTCCTCCACCGTGGAGGTGCCTTCAACTTTAGGGGCTCAACCCCCTCCTAAGAGGCGTAAGGAGATCCAGGAGTGCAGGAAGCTCTCTCCCACACTTTCGTCCTCGTAGTCTCCTAAGAAGGCTCTGCAATTGTCTGAACCAACTTGGTCTTCTCCAAGCTTGGTTCTGACTTCTCCCCCTCTGCCCCAGTCATCCTCCATTGTCCCGAGGCCAAGTAATTCCTCACCAGCTCCAACTGTGTCAGCTTCTAGTTCAGCTCCGATGGGGCAGGTTCCTAGGTCCTGATCTTGCTCCCCCAGGAGATCTTCGAGACCTCCGTCATCAGCTTCTTCCAGGTCTTCCCGGAGGACATTGACAGACTGATGAGGGAATTCCTCAAGGCCCAGATTCAGATGGGGCTTGTGTCCACTCCATCCACATCTGGATCCATGAGGGTTTCACCTCTCCGAACTTTGGCTCCTTGTCTGATTCACCCTTTGGATTTGGAGTCTTTGGTGCCATTGGTCTACAGTGCCGAGGTGTCAGCGCCGATAGAGATTTCCTCTTCACCTCCGACTATTTCCATGACCCGCTCAGTTCCTTTGGCTTCTGTTCTGAACATGTCTCGGAGCTCTAGCATTGAGATCTATTCTGGGGGTGAGAGCATCTACTCTGAGGCTTTCAGAGTCTTCTCTTCCCCTTGGAGCTTCGGTTTTCAACAGCTCAGTTCCAACTCCCCCTTCAGAGCACGGGGCTTGAGCTCTCCTGGAGGTGTCTGCTGTGATGGCTTCTGCTCCGGGGGGACAGCTTTCGGTGGTTCGGAACCCTTTGGCTTTTGAAGTGGTGGAGAGGGTTCTCTCCCAGCCAGGGAGACCGTCAATGCTTTCTGCCATGGTACTTCCCCCTCCTCATTCTGGTTTGTGCCTGAGGCCTCCAGTCTGCCGCATGGACAGCCGGTCCCCTAAAGCCTCCACACTGTCCCCACTGGGGAACCCCAGGCATCTTACGATACCTCCCTGGAGCATCCTACTGAGGAGGTCCCCCAGAAGAGGCTGTGTAAAACGAGGCACATTGATTCCCATATGGAATCAGTCACCACAGACACAGATTTTGAGGAAGGAGAAGGGTCCCAAAAGTCCTCACCCGATGACGTCTCCTTTGGAGACATTTTAGAAATCCTGCACCAGCGGAGTGGAGTGATTGGACAGCCCAAAACTCTTCCTTGGAGGAATCGGTGTTGTGGGAGGCTTTCAGATCTGGCCAATCTACTACCTTGGTAGCTAATCTGCTGAGCCAGATGGTGTCTTCCAGGGCTTGGAAGCAATCAGATACAGTAGAGCCAATCTCAAAAGGAACGTTCAAGAGTCTTAGCATCCCCAGGGATAAGTTGTTTTGGGACAAGGGTATACCTGTCGATGCCATGTTTTCTGCGGCAGCCACCAAGAAGGGGCTTGCTCAGGAGAGGTCCTCTCTCCATCCCCTGAATAGGGAATCCCAGGCTTTGGACAGACTTGGCAAGAGTTTATGCCTCTTCCACAATCACCTTGTGGGCAGTAAACTACTTATCTCACTTTATGAGGCTACAAAGGAACTTAGTAAAGGAATTTTCTAGCTCAACCCTAGGGTCCAAGTCCGCTGAGGATCATAAAACCTTTTCCTCCACACTGGCCAGCCTTCAGTCACTAGCCAATGCATCCATGAGATGATTTCCCATGCTGCAGAGGGTACCTGAAGGGCTGCCAGTTTGGGCATTGCCATGAGGCATCATGCCTGGATGAGGCTGTGCGATTTTGTGAAGCCTTTCAAACAAGCCTTTATTAACTCCCCCTTTGATGGCTCCAACTTATTTGGACCAACTGTTTGTGAGACTCTCTCCCGGAATGAGAAGGACAGAAAGACCTTGTCTGCCATCAAAATAAGTTTCTGTACCCCACAAAGGACCTTCTCCAGGAACCAGCATGAGAGTAAAAAATATGGTTTCGGAAGCCACATTGTCCTTTTCAGAACACTCAGGGAGAATTTTCATCCCGGGAAGAGGGGAGAATAATCAAAATGGAAGATGCCAGAATGATCCTGAATAGTTGCCCAACTATCCTCCTCTGGAGGCAGTTGGGGGGCGAGTCTCCTTGCACCCAGAAGTGTGGGAGGTCATCACAAGTGACAAATGGGTGTTAAGGATCATATTCAGAGAATACTTTATTCCCTTTCTGGAAATTCCCAAGAGAAAACGTTACCTCCCTGATGATCCACCCAATAAGAGGGAGGACGCAGCCCATGAACTAGAAAAGCTTTTGCAAAAAAGAGTCATCCAAGAGGTTCCCCCTCCCCAACTAAGTTGGATTGGGTTTTTACTCCAGATTCTGTTTAGTACCCCAAAAAAAAAAAACTGGGGATGTGATACGTATTCTGAATCTGACCTCTCTGAATGTATCGATAAAGCACAGGAAGTTCAGGAGGATCACAATCCAGTCCATCATACCTGTCTAGAAGGTGGATGAATGGATATGCTCATTGGACCTGAAGGGTGTGTACTACCATGTAAAAATGGGCAGACACTCAAGGCAGTTCCTACGTTTCTGGCTGGGAGCCACTTATTACTAGTTCAGGTCGCTCCCATTGGGTCTCACCACAGCCCCTAGGGTGTTCAAATGCATGGCAGTGGTGGCAGTGCATCTTAGACTGCAGGGCTACCAGATTTTTCCATATCTGGATGACTTGCTTCTGACCACTCCAACCAGACATCTACTCATTCAAGCCAGAGACTACTTACTACAGCTAGCCCCAGCATTAGGGATAACTATCAACAGGCAGAAATCCCAGTTGGATCCAGTTCAGGTCATAGATTTCATTGGGGCTCATCTGAGTACAAGGACATCTTGTGCTTATCTGATGACAGACAGGGTAAATAATCACATCAGACAAATTCTAATTATACCTCTGTGTTCAACCAGTTTAGTACTCAGGGCATTGGGTTCTGTGGCAGCCACTGTAACTCTTCTACCCATGGCTCATTTCCACATGAAATATTGCAGTGGACATTTAGCATTTCAGAGGTCAGTACTCATGAATCCTCTAAATCTTCCCATAAAACTATCACGAGTGTGCAAGGAATATCTGCTTTGGTGGCTTCACTCCGCAGACGTTACTCAAGGATGTCCATTCATCCTTCCATCCCCAAAGGTCATGGTGACCACGTATGCCTCCCAAATGGGGGGGCATTGTCTGGGGTCAAACAGTCCAAGGCATGTGAACTTCCCAGAAGACCAAGTTGCATATCAATTTACTGAAGATAAGGGTGGTTCTTCTAGCATTGCAGTAACTCAATAGCTTTCTTCTTCTGGGGACTATTGAGATCCAAAAGGACAACATGTTAGTAGTTTGGTATATCACCAAATAGGGAGGAACCAGATCCTACCCCTGTGTTGAGAGTTGATGAGGATTTGGCAGTGGGTGATCTCTACCAATTGCTTTCTGCTAGCAATGAACATTCTGGGGAAGGCCAACATATTAGCAGACTGGCTCAAGTTGAGTATTACTGACACCTCAAGAGTGGTCTCCGAATCAGTCAACGGCAGACATGATCTTCCACAAATGGGGTCTCCCCTGCTGTGATCTGTTAGCATCTCCTTTCAACAACAAATGCAGCAGGTACTTTGCCTTGATCCTTCCTCAGAGACAGTCACCCAGGGCTTCCTCAGGGACAGTCACCCAGGAGCACTCTAGTCCATGCTTGGCCCTCCAGGTCTTCTGTATGCCTTTCCTTCTATACTTCTGATTCCCAAATTCTTACAGAAGGCTTTTAGGTTGCAGTGCAAAGTAATTCTCATTGCTCCCTTTTGTCCTCGACAAACCTGCTTCACCTTTCTTTGGTCTCGTCTGGTTTGCCCTCTGATGAGGTTGGATCTGGTCCCAGATCTGCTCTTTCACCCATCAGGGCATCCCCCTTCCAGATTTAACAGGGCCTTTGAAGCTAACCACATGGTTTCTTCATTTCCGATGATGGCAAGATATCCCAGGCTTTCTTCCCCCTTTTGAGAGATTTTGGTCTCCTCACATAGGTCTTCGACAAGTAAGATTTATAAAAGCAAGTGGAAACGATTTTCTGTTTGGGTGGAACAAAAATGAATAGACCCTACCAATTTCCGCCATTCTTGACTTTTTGGCTTCTCGTTTCAGTGATAGAGCAAAGTTATTCCACTGTCAAAGTCCATTTATCAGCTATATCCAATTTTCACGTTGGCTTGGATTTCTTATCGCCTTGCTTCTTCCAAGCTTTGCAGAGCATTCCTTAAGGGCAACTTCCTGCTTTTGCCCCCAGTGAAAGATTCTACTCCACCTTGGGATTTAACAATGATTTTGCAAGCCTTGGTTTACCTGCAGCTACTGTGGATTTGAAATTCCTTTCCAGGAAAACTCTTTCTAGTAACTATTAGGTCTGCAAGAAGAGTGTCTGAACTTCAGGCCCTTTCTTCAAAATTTCCATATTTGATTTTTCACAAGTATAGAGTTGCCCTGTGTACTAATCCTTCATTTTTACCTATGGTGGCTATGGAAGGGAACATTTTTTAATCCATCAATCTTCCAGTCTGTTTTCCTAATTATCAAAACAAAGGTGAATATACTCTCCATTTGCTTGATGTTCATAGAAAGGTTTGTTTTTATTTACACAGAACCAAGCCCTTTAGGAAGTCTGATTAGTTGTTCATATCTTTTTAGTGGCAAAGAGAGGTAAATCTATTACCAAAGTCTCACTTGCAAGATGGTTGGAAGACTGTATGATATTTATTTACTCTTACAAAAACATTCTCTTGCCAGGCCACTCCACAAGGTCCATTGCTACTTCTCAAGCTTTTTGGTCTAGAGTTTCTTTTCTGTTGAGGATATTTGTGTTGCAACTACTTGGTCTAATCCCCACATGTTTATTACGCATTACAATTTGGACATCCTATCCAGGGGAAGTTTGGAGTCTACGTGGGGTGTAAAAATACCTATGTAAACACTTTCAAGCAAAGAGCATGGGCGCCGGAATAATAGAGCGAGGGGGGAGGGGAGCCCCCCCCCCCACTTTTGCAGATCATCCATACCTCCCAACTGTCCCATATTACATCTTTATTTTTGAATTATTTTAGTTTTCCGCGCTTTCGCTGACTGGCTCGTCCCAGCCTGTCAGACTTGAGCTAGCGGCGCATATTTCAGAGTTTCCGGCTTGTTTTTGTGAGCGGGAACGGACATTTCTTAAAGGATTTATTTTCGGAAGCTGCCTGGGTGGGATTTATTTTCGGAAGCTGCCTGCTTGAAAGCTGCTGCGAGTGGGAACGGATGGTTTGAAAGCTGCCGGAGAATGGAGTCTGGACTGTTACTTTCAGAGTGAGTAAGCTGGTGTGTGTGTGTGTGTGTGTGTGTGTGTGTGTGTGTGTGTGTGTGTGTGTGTGTGTGTGTGTGTGTGTGTGTGTGTGTGTGTCTGTGTCTGTGTTTGTTTGTGCGCATGCCCAGCTAAATTATATATTGTCACGAATATGCTTATTTATAATATCAATACTATTTAAATTAAAAAAAAGTGCTTTGTAGTACACAAAAGACCCTTAAGCAAACGACAAGGTAGATTTTTTAAGAAAGCGGTACTTTCTTTTGCATATAAGAATATTTTCTGTACAGCAGAGAGAGAGAGATGGAACAATGGATTGTGTTAAACTGTCTTAGATGTAATGAATTTAATGAAGTTCCATTTAGAGTTGTATGTTTCGCAGTAATATTAGGTCTTATGATACGTTATATAAATTTTATAAAAGGACACCATAAAAAGTACTTTAGCTATCAAGTTGGCGTGCTCCCTTTACTTCTTTCTCTTCTTCTCTTTCGGCTGTTCCCATTAGGGGTCGCCACAGTGGATCATCTGTTTCCATTTCTTCCTGTCCTCTGCATATTGCTGTGTCACACCAGCCATCTGCATATCCTCTCCCACCACATCCATAAACCTTACCTTAGGCCTTCCTCTTTTCCTCTTACTTGGCAGCTCCATCCTTAACAACCTTTTCCCAATATACCCAGCATCCCTCCTCAGCACATGTCCAAACCAATGCAATTTCGCCTCCCTGAATTTGTCTCCAAACCGTCCAACCTGAGCTGACCCTCTAATATACTGATTCCAAATCTTGTCCATCCTTGTCACACCCAGTGCATATCTTAACATCTTTAACTCTGCCACTTCCAGCTCTGACTCCTGCCTTTTTGTCAGTGCCACCGTCTCCAACCCATACAACATAACTGGTCTCACTATCCTCTTGTAGACCTTCCCTTTCACTCTTGCTCGTACCCATCTGTCACAAATCAGTCCTGACGCTCTTCTCCACCCATTCTACCCTGCCTGTACTCTCTTCTTCACCTCTCTTCCACACTCACCATTACTCTGAACTGTTGATCCCAAGTACTTAAACTCATCCACCTTTGGCAACTCTATTCCGTGCATCCTCACCATTCCTCTATCCTCCCTCTCATTCACACGCACATATTCTTAGTCCTGCTGACCTTCATTCCTCTCCTCTCTAGATCATAACTGCACTTCTCCAGGGTCTCCTCAAGCTAGTCCCTACTCTCACTACAGATCACAATGTCATCTGCAAACATCATAGTTCATGGGGCCTCCTGTCTGATCTCGACTGTCAACCTGTCCATCACCATTGCAAATAAGAAAGGGCTCAGAGCTGATCCTTGATGTAATCCCACCTCCACCTTAAACGCATCTGTCACTCCCACTGCAGACTTCATCACCGTCACACTACATACTTCTCTGCCACTCCTGACTTCCTCATACAATACCACAACTTCTCTCTAGGCACCCTATCATATGTTTTCTTCAAGTCTACAAAGACACAATGTAACTCCTTCTGACCTTTTCTATATTTCTCCATCAACACTCTCAGAGCAAACATCGCATCTGTAGTGCTCTTTCCCGGTATGAAACCATACTGCTGATCACTAATCATCACCTCCCTTCTTAACCTAACCTTCTACCACTCTTTCCCATAACTTTAAGCTGTGACTGATCATTTTTATCCCTCTGTAGTTACTACAGCTCTGCACATCACCCTTATTTTTAAAAATAGGTATCAAAACACTTTTTCTCCACTCCTCAGGCATCTTCTGACTTTCCAAGATTTCATTAAAAATCTGGTTAAAAACTCCACTGCGATTTCTCCAAAACACCTCCATGCTTCCACCGGTATGTCATCTGGACCAACAGCCTTTCCATTCTTCATCCTCTTCATAGCTGTCCATACTTCTTCCTTGCTAATCTGTTTCACTTCTTGATTCACTATCCCCACATCATCCAACCTTCTCTCTCTCTCATTCTCTTCATTCATCAGCCCCTCAAAGTACTCTTTCCGTCTGCACAACACACTCTCCTCTCTTGTGAGTATGTTTCCCTCACTATCCTTTATCACCCTTACCTGCTGCACATCTTTCCCAGCTCGGTCCCTCTGTCTAGCCAAGAGGGTCCTTTTCTCCCTCTTTAGTGTCCAACTTTTCATACAACTCTCCATATGCCTTATCCTTAACCTTCGCCACCTCTCTCTTTGCCATGCATCTCATTTCCTTATACTTCTGTCTACTTTCTTCATCTCTTTGACAATCCCACGTCTTCTTCGCCAGCTTCTTCCTCTGTATACTCTCCTGTGCTTCCTCATTCCACCACCAGGTCTCCTTGCCCTCCTTCCTCTATCCAGGTGTCACACCAAGCACCTTTCTAGCTGTCTCCTTTACCATCTCTGCTGTAGTTACCCAGCTATTTGGTAACTCTTCACTGCCCCCCAGTGCCTGTTTTAACTCTTCCCTGAACTCCGCCTCACAATCACCCTTTTTCAACTTCCACCATTTTATCCTTGGCACTGCTCTCACACTTGTCCTCCTGTTCTTGATCACCAAATTCATCCTACAGATCACCATTCTATGCTGCCTAACTACACTTTCCCCCGTCACCACTTTACAGTCTCCAGTCTCCTTCAGACTTGCCCTCCTGCATAGGATATAATCCACCTGTGTGCATCTTCCTCCACTCTTGCACGTCACCCTATGCTCCTCTCTTTTCTTATAATATGTATTCACCACAGCCATGTCCATCCTTTTCGCAAAATCCACTACCATCTGACCTTCTGCATTCCTTTCCTTAACACCATACCTGCCCATCACCTCCTCATCCCCTCGGTTCCCTTCACCAACATGCCCATTGAAATCCGCTCCAATTACCAGTCTCTCACCCTTGGGTACACTCACCACCACTTCATCCTATTCACTCCAAAATTTTTCTTTCTCATCCATCGCACACCCAACTTGCAGAGCGTATGCACTAACAACATTCATCATTACACCAGTAATTTCCAGCTTCATAAACATTACTCTGTCCGACACTCTTTTCACCTCCAAAACACTGTTGGCATACTGTTCCTTCAGGATAACCCCTACCCCATTTCTCCTCCCATTCACACCATGATAGAACAATTTGAACCCACCTCCTATACACCTGGCCTTACTCCCCTTCCATCTGGTCTCTTGCATACACAATATATCAATCTTCCTTCTCTCCATCAAATCAGCTAGCTGTCTCCCTATACCAGTCATACTGCCAACGTTCAAAGTTCCTACCCTCACTACTACACTCCCACCCTTCCTCCTCTCTTTATGCTTTCAGGCATGCTTTCCCCCTCTTCATCTCCTTCGGCCAATAGTAGCCCAATTTCTGCCAGCACCCTGTTGGCTAACAGTACTGGTGGCGGTCATTGTTAACCTGGGCCTTGACCGATCCGGTATGGAAATCTGTGTTGTTGTCCGCATATGTCATTTGGCAGAGATTTTACACTGGATGTCCTTCCTGACGTAACCATCCCCATTTATCCAGGTTTGGGACCGGCACAAAGAAATGCACTGGCTTGTGCATCCCCAGTGGCTGGGTTCCCTTCACTTCTTTATGTTCAGTAATTAATTGACTAAATGAGCTTTTCTATATTATTCTTTAAATACTTTGGCTTCCATATCTGGGCATAACATATTTTAGTATGTAAGTGTTCTTTCTTTGTTGATAACTACTTTGTCCTGCTTATACTGAACAGCATTCAAAACTCAGACAGTATGCTAGCGCATTTATTGTATTCGCACCTATCCTTTTTTTTGAGTAAACAGAATTGTGTTATATTTGAAGTTTGTTGTGTTTTGAGTTTGTCAGCAGATTCCGTTCATGCATATAACAGTTAGAAATCAAAATAATTATTTTTGTACACAGTCAACATCTCCATAGTGTTTATATCTAACGCTGCCCTGTGTGGATATTTTTCCTTGCTGGAGGACCGTAAATGCGATCCTTGGAAATTTGAAAACTTAAATGCAACAAGATGGAAATAGTTATGGGGCACCATCCATCTTGGAGTGTGTGTGTGAAAATGCCCCCAACAGGATACATCTGGTGGCTAGAGGTACTCAGATTCAAACCCTGTACCTTGGGTACAAGTAAAAAGAGCCTAAAGTCCCTAGCCACCATCACTTGTGAATTTGTGCCTCACATTTTTGTTCTATTCCTCTGGTTTTCAGGAGTGGTAAAACAAAACCTTTTATTCTAGCAATTTTCTAAGGTTATAAAATCAGTATTTGAAATGTGTCCCTATTTGGGGCTGTATTCCCCCATTATTGGCTTTGTTCTGTATTTTTGTGCTAAGAGGTTGAGAGCTATGGTGAGAAGTGAGAACTGAATTCACTAAATGATATGATAGTCATTTAAGTTTGTCTTCCTGTATTTCAAGAAACTGCTGGTTTAGCTTAGTGGTGTGTTGCTCTGACTGTAGTGCACAGGCTTCTGGGTTCAAGACTTGATAGTGAATTGCATGGTGATAACACAACATTTTATGCAAGCAACTTTCCAAAATTATACAAGCTATGTTTAAAATGTGTCCCTGGTTTTTGGCCTCCCCTCCCATTGAAAATAAGTTCAAGAAGCTGTGCAACATGCCTATGGCTTACACTACTGTGATTCTGTATTTATATATTGTGAGTAGAAGTAGACTGTTATCATGGAAATGTTTTGAATAGGGCAACTTTGTCATTATTGGTGCATGCATTTTGCTTCATTGCCTACTGGAAAAATGTTCAAACATTAAATGTAAAATGCAGTTGCGTGTGGAAGTAGACCTTTATGATGGAAATGTTCTGAACAGGGCTGTTTTGTCATTATTGGTTAATGCATTTTTGTTTCATTGCCTACTGGAAAAATATTTAAACAATAAATTTAAAATGCGCTCTAACTTAAGTCTAACAAGTGTGCTGTATTATATAAGGAATATAATTTAATACAATCAGGAAAGTGAATCAAGGAATGCATACATGCATGCATGGCCCTAAAAATGTGTTTGAAAACAGCCCAGAGGAAAGTGTGAAAGGCTCAAAATCATGGGCAAATTTTAAGCTTTACTGTTGTTACCAAAGCAATGAATGAAGGTAAAACAGTTCACACCACATTACCTTGACCTGGCCAAGCCTTTTGACACAATCGCCTACTCAGGTGTAGTACAAAAGATGAATAATGTAGGAGCAAACACTTGCATCACCAGCTGCATTGCCATCTTGGCTCACAGGATGCGGAAGATCAAAACAGGGGAAGAGACCAGTCACCAATGGAGTCCCCCAGGGTTCGGTTCTGAGACTTTTTCTGTTTGGCATATACATCTCAAAAGTAAAAGGAAATACCAAAGAGCTTTGGCCAGCAAAGTTTGAGATGACTGCAAGCTAGGAGAAGTTATTGAATCCCCAAATGACTTAACCATCATGCAGGATGGTTTGTCCCAAATAATAACTGGTGTGAAAGTCATGACAATGCCCTCTGAGAACTGATCCAGTTGTTTGGCATTTGTGAACTTGTGTGTACACTGACCTAACATTTGACCAACATGTGCCCAGAGAAAGCCTTTCTATATTGCACAGCTTATAAACAAATTGATTGTGACTAGATCTAAAGATGTTGTTGTCCCCCTTTACAAAGCTCTCATTATGTCAATCATTTTGTATAATTCCCACTTTGGCATGTATCTGTCCAGCCCCATGCGACAATTGGAATCCTTCAGAAATACCTTACTAAAAGGATACAAGTCCTAAAAATAGGTCTTGCATGGACCACCTCAAAGATTTATTACTATACTCAGTATCCTACAGAGTGCTTAGAGGTGACATGTCTGGCATACAAAGCATCCTCTGACATAATACAGATGGACCTGCTGAACATCAGCAAGTCAAATGGCATCAGAAATGCTCAGTCCAGGTATCTAAACTGAATGTTGTGGAGAGATGGATATATATCACACTGTTCCGGAACAGACTATCCATAAAAATAAAGCAAAGCTCATCCATCCATATTCAGATGCAACTTGGATCTAAGGATGGGTAATAGAAAATGTACTCCAGGATTTCCCCTCATGCCACTAATGGATAGAGGCAGTTCCTAAATTCTGCATCCCTTACATGGCCCATCAAATTATCTATGGTATGATCACAGTTGTTCTCACTAGGGCTAATGTACAAATCGGCCATGGGGATAGCTAAGACCAATCAGAAAATGTTAATTCAAGCACCAAAAGGGAATTGGCTAAGCTTAAAATGTCATCCAAGTGAACCCATGTTGTGGTAGCAAATAGTTATAAATGTTTGTTTGTCTTTTCAGCATTTCCCGATTAGGGGTTGCCACAGCGGAACTCCGGTCCGCTAATGATTGGCAGTAGATTTTTTATGGTGCTGAGTTGCCAGCCCAACCTTCAGCGAAGGCACGCCAATTCACATATGTCTTTCGGAGGCCACTCGACCACGGGGAGGACATGCAGACTCCACACAAAAGGCACTCCAGCCGTAAATCGAACAGGAGAACCTCTTGCTGTGAGGCAACAACGCTACCGCTGTACCACCGCGGCTTCCATTACCCTTTTTAGTTCACTAAGTGCCCCTGTCACCCTCTGTGCCCCCCCCCATCTTTAACAGCTTCCGGCGCCTATGGCAAAGAGCTTAAATCTTCTGGACTTAGTAGCATATTTTGGAGATATACATACAGCATATCCCCTCCCCCATTGTTTCTTTGTGAATTGCTTATCCAGTCTGTCTTCCCAATCCTTTCTAACCTTCTCTGATTGATTCTTATAGTTGTCATTGCAGTATTTTATATGCTGTACTAATTATTCCTTTTTTAATTGTATTTTCTATTCTAGATTCCACTAAAAACTCTACCAATGCTGGTCTTTCAATTAGGACTTCCCTATTTCTTTTTGTTTTCCTCTACTCTCATATCGATCTTTGATAGGGAAGTCAATCTCTAACCTGCAGTTCAAATAAATTCTTGGCGTCTTCCAGTTCTATTACCTTTCCCTGTCTTATTTGCTCCCAGCACCTTGGTTCCTTTGCCAGTTTTCTCCAATAAATTCCAGCCCCCTCTTGTCTATTGTCTGTATCCCTGATTGTAGTCATCCGTATTGGCAGATTCTCCTTTCTCTATTCCCGTGTTGGCTTAGTTCTTAGAATACTTTCTGCTACTTTATGAATAAAACATTCTCTATTATTATTGTTATTTTCATTAAAGGTCTCCCATTGGAAATCCCAGTCTCTCCTTGTTTCTTGAGCTTCCCCTGTTTCATCATCATCCTTTTCCACTTTGAATTATAATTTTCTGCTTGTACTATGTATAGGAGCCATAACTGTGTTGCTCTGAAATACCCCTTCAAATCAGGTAATCCTTGTCCGCCTTGTTCTATTGGAAGAATCACCTTATCCCACTTGATTCTTGCTCTCTTCCCCTCCCAGATAAAATTCTTCAGCTCTTTATTAATTACTATCCACAACTTTTTCTGTGGTCAGTAAATATATGCCTGACCTGTGTATAAGACTAAAGGGAATAAACACATTTTAACTGCTTGTATATTACTATTGATATACATTTAACAGCGCTTCCATTTTCTCAGTTTTTGTATTATCTTTTGTTTCATCTCTTCCCACATATCCTTAGCTGTCACATCAGAATCATTTTGAATCCATGCCCTTAAATATTTAATTTTATCATATCCCCATAAATGTGGATGCTGTTGAACCAATTTGTGGGTGGGTACATAATTTACAGCTATTGCCTTTGTTTTAGCTTCATTAATTTTGTATCCCAAAAAGATTTTAAACCGTCTCAAAATGCTCCACAACACTGTAATGTTCTTTTCTGGTTTTGTCAAGTATAAAATAATGTTATCTGCAAATAGAGCCAGCTTTTCTTGACTACCATATCAATTATATCTTTGGATTTCTGAGTCCCTTATTTTCTTTACCGTAGGTTCTAAATATAATGCAAATAACAAAGGGGAGAGAGGACACCCCTGCCTGGTTTCTCTGCTGAAGCAGAAATTATCAAAGAGAACCCAACTCGCTTTAATTTTCACCTCCAAGTCTTCATATGTCCTTATAATTTTATCAGGGGAATGCAGATGTTTCCATTACCCTGCTCATAAAGTCCCAGCTTACTCTGTCAGATGCTTTTTCTGCATCAAGACCCACCAACAACATTGGTATTTTCTTATATTCTTTGTCCCTCTGGATCATCAGTGTTCTCTTAATGTTGTCAAATGTTTGCCACCCCTCCACAAAACCACATTGATCCATATCTTTCAATTTTGGCATCACTTTTCTCATTATTTTACCTATTATATACATTAATACTTTATAATTGTGGTTTAGGATTGAAATGGGTCTGTGTGAAGCTGGACTTGATATACCTTTACCCTCTTTAGGTATTACAGCTACCACCGCTTTCTTCCAGGATGTTTTCCTCCTCGTAAAATACTGTTAAACAAATCCTTCCAGATCTTTATCAGTTTTTTTCCCTCCTAACGTCCAGACTTCCACAGGAATACCATCTTTTCTTGGGGACCTTTCTGTAAAATGGTTATGTATCACCATTTTTATCTCATCGTCTCCTATCCAAACTGTTGGTAATTGAGCCTTGTCTACCTCTAACCTTTGCATATTTAATACTTCCATAAACGTTTCCATTTGTACCTTTTCTTGATTTCCATATTTCTCTGCGTTATACAGGCTTTCAGGAAATTTCCTAAATATTTGTAATACTTCTACAATTCTCTTGTTAGCTTACTTCTTATAGGTTCCCTAAGGTTAGCAACAGCCTTTTCTACTTTCTGTTGCCTGAGTTGTTGTGATAAATGTTTTTGTGCTCTAGCGTTATCAAAAAACAGTTGCTTAACAACACTCTTTCTAAACTCATGCATATTATCAAGGCAATCCTTTACTTCTGCTTAGCATTGTGCAGTTGTTCCTCTTGTTCTGTGAGATTCCCCCTATTTTGCAATACGTTTAACATTCATCAGTCCCTCTAATTAATTCTTGTTACTTCTTACCCATATCTTTCTTTTATTTTCACAGTTTTTAAACTCCACTTTAATTTTATCCCACTCCCTAGTTATATTTTCAGCAGACATTCCTATCTTCTCTAATAGCTCCTGAATAATTTACACTACTCAATTCTTCAAATTCCTCTCTTCTGCTGTTGTCAATCTTCATTTATCCTTGACAAATGGGACTCTGTTCCAAGTTTCAGAACTGGCTCACTTGAACCAAAAAACTCCTGAGCCAAGTTTCTGTTCAGAATGTCACTCTATAAATTACCTCAGATCTCGTTTGCCACTGTTCTCGTAAAGACATGTCAGCTGAACTCTCCTTGAGCAAAGAAAAAAATTACTGTTTATTCCATTTGTATTTCAGAATTTGAATCTCCCACCCATTTAGCATACTTGTATTTGTATACTCCTTATAATACTCTCTCTTCTCTCTCCTTTAATCTCTATCCCTTTCTTCCTTCGTACTATTTGATATCTGTCCTACCATTGCCATCCCTTTCCCGTTCCTCTGGTAGTTTTTGGTGTACCATCGTTGGTAGCCTTTCCTTCTTTCTTCCTTTTTTCTGTGTGTGTGTGTGTGTGTGTGTGTGTGTGTGTGTGTGTGTGTGTGTGTGTGTGTGTGTGTGTGTGTTTTTGGCGTGAGTATATCTGCCGTTGATCCTTGTCTTTCAATATGGCAGATAAAAACAAAAGTGACAATGCACTTTTTGGCATTGAACTTGAGGCCATGGCTTTGACACCAGGCATCTGTCTCAGTGAGGCCCTTTTGTAGGATGTCCACATCATTAGGAGTTTCGATTATGGCTCCTAGTTTGCAGTCATCTGCAAACTTCTTTAGCCAAAGACCTTCTGTGTTAGCCTGTACTTCAGAGAATTAGATACCAAACAGGAGAGGAACCAGGACTGAACACTGTGGTACTCCACTTGTCACTGGTCTGAAGTCGGATTTGGAGTCTGCTACTTTCACAGTGTGGGTTGTGTCAGTGAGCCAGTTGGCAACCCATCTTATGACATAGGGATTTATACCTAGTTTAGTGAGTTTATCTATAATTCCAGAGTGGGGAATGGTGTCGAAAGCCTTGGCAAGATCTAGATAGGCTGTGTGAACCACCTTACCCTCATCTTCGGCTTTGGTGACTGCTTCAAAGAAGTCTATCAGGTTTAGGAGACATGATCTGCCTTTTACAAACCCGAACTGGGTGGGGTCCAGAGTTTGGAGATTTCCAATGTCTTTGTTTTTAAGTTCCATGATGATACGTTCCATGGCCTTGCAGAATATTAGCCTGACGAGCCTGGTCTGCAAGGCCATGGAACATATCATCATGGAACTTATAAACAAAGACATTGGTAATCTGGACGCCTGTCTCCTTACCGCCCCCACCAGGCATCTACTCGAACAGGCAAGGGATTTCACCCTACACACTTGCTCTCATCTACAGATAACAGTGAATCTTGCCAAATCTCAACTAAGTCCCACCCAACAATTGGAATTCAAATGAGCTAACCTGAATACAACCTCTTGCATAGCCTCCTTTCCTTTTCAAAGACTGCAGAAAATAAGATTACAGGTAGACATGATTCTTTCCAACGACAATGTTCCCGCATTGCTAGTTCTACAGGCACTGGGATCGATGGTCCATCACATTACTAGCAAGATTCCACATGAGGATCCTACAGTGGCTTCTATCTTCCCAATGATTCTTCCTTACTTATCCTCTGTTTCATTGCATCCAAATTACCAGTCGTTACAAGAAGTATTTATCCTGGTGGATGGAATCTGAGGAAATTCTTCTGGGCTGACCATTTGTTTCTCCTCTTCCCCAGGCCATAGTGACCACAGATGCCTCCCAAATTGGGTTGGGGGTATTTTCAGGGAAGGACTGTCCAAGGCACTTGGTCCCCTGTAGAGGCCAATCTGCATATCAGTGTTCTGGAACTGAGGGTAGTGCTCTTAGCATTGCAAGCCTTTCAAACTGTTCTCCCTCAAGGAATGATTGCAGTTCAGTCAGACAACATGTCAGTAGTCTGGTACAGCAACAAGCAAGGTTGAACCAAGTCTTACCCCCTCTGCCGAGGAGCCTTCAGAGTGTGGTAATGGGCGATCTTCTCAAACTGTTTTCTGGTAGCAATGCATATCCCAGGGAGCTCAAACGTTTTAGCAGACAGATTGAGCAGATGCATCCTCCTGCCTCACAAGTGGTCTCTCAATTCCAGAGTGGCGAAGGAGATTTTCCGTTGCTGGGGTCAGCCTTGCTGCGACCTGTTTGCATCCTCCCAGAACAACAAGTGCAGCAGCTACTTCGCCCTAATCCCCCCTCAGGGGGAGTCCCCGAGAGATGCTCTCCTTCATGATTGGCCCTCGGGACTACTCTGTGTCTTTCCCCCCATTCCTGTAATACCCCTTTTCATATAGAAGGCATAAGGTTGAAGAGCAAAGTGATTCTCATTGCCCCATTTTGGCCTCGGTAAGTTTGTTTCCCCTTTCTTTGGCCTTACCTACTTCAACATCCATGTACTCTGGACCCGGATCCAAATCTCCTGCCCCATTCTCAGGGATGAGTTCATCCCAGTCTGACAAATCCCAAGCTTACAGCTTGGTTACTCCAGTTCCATTGACTGCTAGGCAGAATAACTCATCTTCCCCTATTCAAAACATTTTGCTAGCTTCCCATAAACCTTCCACAAGCTCTACCTCAGCAAATGGAAAAGTTTTTTGTATGGGCATGCGGTAACAAATTTGATCCTTTGTCAGCTTCAGTTGAAGAGATTTTGAAATTTTTGTTTATGCTGTTCGAACAAAGAGCTTATTCTTCTAGCGTCAGAGTTCAGCTTGCTGCCATTTTTAATTTTCATAATGGTTTTGAAGAGCAATCTTTAATTTCACATAGGTTGTGCAAGGTCTTTCCAAAGGGAACTTTAAGGTTAAAGCTTCCTTATAGGGAACCCCTCATCCCCTGGGATCTTGCTATAGTTTTGCAATCCTTGGTCCAACCCCCTTTGAGCAGGCAGATACCTGTGATTTGAAATTTCTTTCATGGAAGGCCATTTTCTTAATAACTGTTACATCCGCTAGGAAGATTTCTGAGATTCGTGCATTATCTTCAAAACCTCTATACTTGATTTTTCATAAGGACAGGGTGTTACTAAGAACCAATCCATCCTTTCTTCCAAAGGTCATATCTGAAACTAACATGAATCAGTCCATTGAATTGCCAGTGTTCTTCCCTAATTTTTCAAACACGGGAGAATACTGCTTACATTTATTGGATGTCCACAGACAATTGCGTTTTTAACTCAACAGAACTAAAGATTTCAGTAAGTCAGACTAGCTATTTGTTTCCTTTTCAGGTCGTTCCATGGGTAAATCAGTTTCTAAGGTTATGTTATCTAAGTGGTTAAGAGATTGCATTATCTTTGTCTACAGCAGGAAAAATCTCTAATTGGCAGCTCCAGTTAGAGCACACTGCACAAGAACTGTAGCCCATCTGCTGTTTTTCACTCCAAAGCTTCCATGGATGACATTTGTGCAGCAGCGACGTGGGTTTCTCCTCACTTTTATTACTCATTACAAAGTGGATCTGGTCTTCAGGAGAAGAGCGGCATTTGGTTCTATGGTAGTCAGAAATATCCTTCCATAAGGCCTCCCAAACATCAAGGTAGCTGGAGACTCTGTCCCATCTGTCAAGGATAAATGAAGATTGACAACATCAGATAACGAAGTTATGTACTCACCATAACATTCCATCTATGTTGTCAAACTTAATTTGTCCTTGACACCTGACCCTCCTTCCACCTACTTCAGACTCTTTGATGAACTGACCATAGTTATGGCTGTTTGCTTCCTCATGTATGACCTTAGGCTTAGCCTCTTCATTGGTTATACTATTACCTTTACCTAAATTGTTATAGCTGCAAACTCAGTTTGAGGTAATTTAGAGAGAGGCGTTCTGGGTAGGAACGGCTCAGGGGTTTCTGGTGCGCGCAAGCTGTTGTAATGGCTGAGCCGGTTCTGAGATTCAGAACAGAGTCCCATCTGTTAAGGATAAATGAAGATCGACAAAACAGATGGAATGTTATGGTGAGTACATAACTTCTTTTTTTCAACAGATAGGTAGGAACACGCCAGTATCTCATTTTTATTTCATAGGCTCATAGGTAGGTACTAGGCTATTGGCCCTAGGGCCTATATAAGCCTAGCCAAAGGTTCCCTGGCTTTCGCCACCCAAGAAAATTATTTTCCTGTGCCACTGTCGAGCAGAGCCACAGAGGTAATCCCTGGGGTGAATTTCCTATCTCCCATCCAATCATCAAGATTTTTCTTGAAGACCGCTAATGAGGAGCTTTGTTTGATATAGATAGGTAGTTTGTTCCAGAGTATGGGAAGTCTCTGGGACAGGAATCTATCCCTCCAGCATGTTCTGTTTATTGTGGTGACAAGGTTTAGGTCGTAGGGATTGGGATTTCTTTAAGTGGAGCATGTCTAAAAGCTCTGGGTTTGATATAGCTTTGTGTGTTAGGCAGAGATCGCCTCTGAGCAATATGCAACAGAGTAAAGCTGCAGTTTTTTGAGATGGACATTAATGAAATGTTAATTTCATTACTGTGTTTTTATTTTAATTATTGTTGGTGCATGATCTGAAATAGTTATTGGGTGCTTATCAAGACTTTCAGTTAAATACACATGTTCCTTTGAAATGTTAATTCTGCCTAGCCTAGGCTCAGTTTTTGTATCCTGAGGAATAATATGCACATTCACTTCAAACTCCTAGTATTGAATTTACATCTTCCACTCCACACATATTTTCATACATTTTTTCAAACATCTACCCTCATTTCTTATATTTTTCCTTTTGCGCACCCCCCCCCCCCAAACACACATTCACTGCTGCAGATCAAATTCCAGTTCGCACTGTACATATTACTTGCTGAAAGCTGTTTATTTCTCCCAATATCTTTTAAGCTTCATTATAACGTTTTCGGTGGAATATAAATACATGCCAGTGTAATCCTCCTCCCTTGTCAGTAGCCCCTTTGTAATACAAATCTACCATTATTATCTTTGGTATCCTTTTCCATCACTATTGGAGCTCCTCTTGCAATTAATATATATACTCCTCTTTTCCTTTGCCCCAGGTGTTCTGTTGAATAACCATTCTGAAAACCTTTATCAAATACACATGATCTGATGTTATCTGTGTCACCATTCATCACAGATGGGTCTTGGATTCGAGACAGAAATTGATGGACAGATCCAGAGCTCAAGCTGCTTCCCTTCCCATAATCATTTGCTAACCTGTAACCCTCAGATCTCATTTGCTGCGGAAACACTAAGGGCATGATTCCAGTAGCTCAAGCTTTTTGTTAAGATAAGTGCTTGCTTTTTGGGGTTATTTTTCACTTTTTTTGGTTTCTTTAGTTTCTTTGAGGTGTTATAGATTTATAGTGTATTTAGTTCCCTGTTTCCTCCCTTCCCTGTACTTTTACCTAGTTCTGTCTGTTAGGTTCCCGCCTTTTTCCTCATGGGCTCTGCCCCCATAGCTAGTTGTTTAATTTAAAAAAAAAAAAAAAAAAATAGTTTTAACGTGTTTCTGCTCCCTTGTTCATTTCAGTTTGTGTGTGTGTGTGTGTGTGTGTGTGTGTGTGTGTGTGTGTGTGTGTGTGTGTGTGTGTGTGTGTGAGTGTGTGTGTGTGTGTGTGTGTGTGTGTGTGTGTGTGTGTGTGTGTGTGTGTGTGTGTGTGTGTGTGTGTGTGTGTGTGTGTGTGTGTGTGTGGTGCCTTCTCTCTCAATGTGTGTGTTTGTGTTGCTGAAGCATGTCTGACAAGCTTTCTGGTTTCAAGAGATGCTCCTTGTACAGTCGGAAGATGCCACATTCCGACTCACACAAAGAGTATGTTTATTGTTTAGGAGAGACTCACCTGCAGGTTGAATGCGACATTTGTGCCACATTCAATCCCAGGGCTCTCATGGAAAGTAGGAACAAGTTATTGCTAAAGGGGTTAGCTAAGGGTGGTCCACTGACTTTGGGCTCTCCCTCTAAATCTCCTCCTGATCCTAAGAGGAGGCCTCCCCCTCCTTCCAAGGGATCTCCTTCAAATGCTGAGGCTCTCCAACCCCAGCCTCTTTGGCTTTGGATCCAGGCTCTTCTGCTCCAAGAGCCTCGAATCAATCTCTGTGATCTAAGGCCTTAGAGGCCTTCAGATCTGACGTGGCACAAACCTTCTCCGAATCCGACCCATTTGTCGGATTCATCTGGTACACCATTTAAAGCATTGGATCCTACTAGGGCTTCAGATCCGATTGTTCTATCGGATCCAATAGTCATTGAAAGCTCCCCGTCTAGGTCCAACAGTTTGGATCTGATACATTGGAGTCAGTCCCTCTCCTGGTGTTGTAGAGATTTTGCAGGATCTCCAGCAAAGTCGGGGCATTCTTGTGTATCTACAAGGGTTTCCAGATGTTTGCTACCCACAGATGTGGATAGGTTGATAAGGAGTTTCCTGAAGGCCCAAATCGAGTTGGGCTTGTTGCCATCTCTAGTACAATTGCCTAGTGGACCTTCTCCAGCCACAGGACTTCACTCTCCTCTTCCAACCCAACTGGGTTTGGAAAGCCAGGATCAGAGCATTTCTTGTGAGAGGCCAACGGTGTCCAGTATCCCTCCTTTCCCAACACCATCAGGGTCCTTGGCTGGCTCTGTTCTGCTGCACTCGGAACATGCTGCGTCTCTGTCCCACAAGGTCGGTGCTGGTTCCCTAGGGTTGAGGTCAGGCCCAGAATTTCTCTTGGGTGCTTTGGCACTGGACAGCTCGGGCTGATATCATCAGGGTGCTTCGGTGTCCCTCCTCTCTCCCCAGGTGGCTGAGGCTGTGGGAGAGGAGAGGGGAGCCTTGTCCAGTCCGTCGGGCTTCCGGGCAGTAGAGAGGATCTTCTCCAGCCTGGCAGTCACATATCCTTCATCTCTAGGTCTTCCCCCAGCCCCTCTCAGCTTTGGGCATCGAGGCCTCGTCATCCTTCCAGGGTCAGTCCTCCCATGAGCACCTTCAGATGGGCACTACCCCACTTAGGGTCCCAGTCTCTTCAGAGTTCTCCTAGAGCCTACCACGGAGGAACTCTGCCGGAAGAGAACATGCAAGAGGAGGCACCTGGACTCCTCTAGAGACTCCCTCACTGAGGGCATGGATTTCAAGGAGGGAGACGGGTCCCCCAGGCTTCCACCTGAGGAAGCGTCCTTTGGTGGTATCCTTGAAATTCTGAAGCAAAGAGGTGGGTAGTCTTCTTCCACACCCCGTCTTTGGAGGAATTCGTGTTCCTGATGGCCTTTGGGATGGGCCCATTTCTACCTGGGTGTCCCCCACTTGCAGATGAGCTTGTGGATCTCATCGCCGGCAGGGCTTCGAAGGAGCTGGACACAGTGGAGTCAGTACCCATATAGGGGGGCAGATTCCTCAGTCCCCCAAAGATAAGGTTTTTTGGAGTAAGGGCGTCCCCATTGATGCCATCATGGTGGATGCCGTTACCGAAAAGGAGCTAGCAGAGTAGATCTCATTGGTCCATCCCCCAAATAGAGAGTCTCGGACAATTGCCTGTTTTGGAAAGCACATGTTTGCCTCAGCTACATTTGGACTGAGGGCAACCAACTACATGGCTCATTTTTCCTGGCTTCAGAGGGATTTGGTATCGGAACTCACCACTTCCCTTACAGAGTTGCTGCCTCCAGAGAGTCTTAAGCTGGTTTCTTCTAAGTTGTCCACTCTGACTTCACTGGCTCATGCTTCAATGAGGTTGATCTCCAGAGTGGCGGAGGCCACCTGTCGAGCAGCTGGCACAGGAATTGCCATTAGATGGCACACCTGGCTTTGTGTTTGCGGGTTTGTGGAACCCTTCAAGGTGTGTTTTATAATGCTCTATTAGACAGTTCGACCTTATTCGAACCTTCCATCAAGGAAACATTGAACTGCAGTGAGCAGGAGGGTAAGACTCTGTCCGTGGTGAGAATCAAGTTTTCTACTCCCCAATGATCTTTTTCTAAGGCTCAGAGAGGTAGTAAGAAACTTTGGTTCAGGAGGACCCATTCCTCCTTCCAGGATGCTCCCCAAGAATCCTGTTCCACAAAATGGGGCAGGGGATTCTATGGTAGATGCCGCCCCTGATTCAGAGAGGGAGCGCAGAATCAGGTCTCCTGGGAACACTTCTTGGAGAAGCAATTTAAGCACTCCTGAAGCACTGCCCAACTGTCCTGCCCTGGAGGCAGTCAGGGGATGGACGATTCTCCCTTCACCCACTAGCCTGGACAAATATCTCCTCAGATCAGTGGGTATATTGGATGTACTCAGTGGATCTCAAGGATGCGTACTATCATATCAAGATCGACAGATGCTCCAGGAGACACCTGCTCTTTCAGTAGAGTCCAGTCACTACCAGTTCAACACTCTGCCCTTTGGACTCACCACAGCTCCCTGGGTGTTTACCAAATGTATGGCAGTGGTGGCAGCTCATCTCAGGCTGCAAGGCTTCCAGGTCTTTCCATACCTGGACAATTGGCTTCTCACAGTCCCCACAAGGCATCAACTATCAATGGCCACCAGATATACCCTAAACCTCTTTCAGGATCTTGGCATCACGATCAATCTGCTCAAATCCAATTTTTCTCCATGCCAGAACCCAGAGTTTATCGGGGTTCAACTGGACACGGTGTCAGAGACTGCAGCACTACCCCTAGGCAGAGTTCAACTTATTCGGGATCAGGTCTTTCACTTGTTGGTTGTAGAACATCCAGCAACCTGCCTAATTCTTCAAGCATTAGGCTGAATGGCAGCTGCCAGTAGTGGACCCTGGCTGTTCAATGGTCCCCTCAGGTTCATCCCATGTCCATGACCGTCAAGGTGACTTATGTGTGCAGAAATCACCTTGCTTGGTGGCTTCAGTCTCAGGACTTAACTCTCGGCAGACCCTACTGTCTTCCCCCGCCCAAGGCCATGATGACCAGGGAATCTTCCATGTTGGGGTGGGAGGCATTTTTGGGGAAGGACGGTTTAAGGCAAGTGGTCCCCCACAGAGATCAGATTGCACATAAATGTCCTGGAGATGAGAGCAGTCCTTCTAATGTTGCAAGCCTTTCAAGAAGGAGTGTCTCCCACTCAGGACTGTAACAATTCAATCCAAAAACATGGTGGTTGTCTGGTGCATCAGCAAGCAAGGGGGAACATGGTCTTATACCCTGTGTAGAGAAGCCATGAGAGTGTGGGAATGGGCGATGTCTTCCAAGCGCTTTTTGCAACTCACATTCCCGGCAGTTCCAACATGCTGGCCGACAAACTCAGGAGGTCTATCTTGAGTCCTCACGAGTGGTCCCTGAATCTGTCAGTGGCACGTCAGATGTTTGACCATTGGGGTCAACCATGCTGCGAGCTTTTTGCCTCTCCAGCCAACCACAATTGCATTGACTACTTTGCCCTGATCCCTCAGATGGGGGAATCACCCAGGGATACTCTGGTTCATGATTGGCCATCGAGACTCCTTTCTGCTTACCCCCCTACTCCCCTAAGAAAGGCCATCATCGGAAGACCCCTCTCCTCCTGATTGCCCCCTTTTTGCCTCATCAGGTGTCATTCTCCTTCTTTTGGTCTCATCTGAAATGTCCTCCCTGGATATTGAAACCTGGTTCTGAATCTCATCCCATCTCTGCATTAAGCCCCCTATTATGGTTTTCCTCAAGGATAGGTTATCCCTTAGGACAAATCCTTCATTCATTCCGAAGGTGGCTTCAGAAGCTAACCTCAACCAGTATATCCAGTTACCAGTTTTCTTCCCTAATTATTTTAACAAGGGGGAATATACTGTACATTGCTTAGATGTCCATAGGCAGCTATGTTTTTATCTAATAAGAACTAAGGAATTTCCAGTTTTTCTTGGCCTTTTCTCATACCAGAAGAGGTCTGGCAGTTGCTAAGGTAACTATTTCCAAAAGGATTGCTAGCTGTATTTCCTGCATGTATGATAGCAGGGATATGGAGCTATCCAGACCAGTTAAATCCCACTCAACTAGGTCTGTGGCTAAGCTTTCTTTGGATGTGATTTGTGCTGCTGCTACTTGGTCTGATCCCCACACCTTTGTTTTACACTATAAGTTGGATTTAGTGTCTAGGAACAGGGCTTCTTTTGGTTCCTCTGTGCTCTGGCATATCCTTCCATGAGGCCACCCAGGGTTCATAGTAGCTGGAGACGATGACCCATCTGTGATGAATAATGACACTGATAGCATCAGATAAAGAGTTATGTACTTACCATAACTCGGAATCTGTGCTATCCAGTGTCATTATTCATCACATTCCTGTCCTCCTTCCCCATTCATTCTGGGAACCTGGTAGAACTGGAGGGATGTTTCTTCTTGGGGATAGTTAATATTATGGGCAGGTGGTGTTGCCTTTTCTTTATCTAGCAAACTCGATTTGAGGGTTACAGGTCAGCAGGGGATTATGGGAAGGGGAGGAGCTAGAGCTCTGGATCTATCCATCAGTTGCCAGCTCGGTTCCGAGGTCAGACCCAAGACTCATCCGTGATGAATAATGACACTGGATAGCACAGATTCTAAGTTATGGTAAGTACATAACTCTTTTTTCATTTCTTTCCATGTGTGTCTTCTGTAGCATAGCTATTTGCACTCTGCATTTTTAATGTAGTTCACTACTCTTTCTTTTTTGTATTTATCTCTGAAACTATTGAGTTTTAAAGAGATTACAGAAAACATTATTGTTTTAAAAAGTTATTATTCCCATTGTTTATGTATAACAGCTTTTTTATTAAATGTCTAGCACCAGCTTTTGTGTTACATGCTATCCCTAAAACTATTAACTTAATAGCAACACACAAAACTATGTACATCTTCAAATATAGGAACAGATGATGTTCTTTGTGTTTCAGTGTTGCAGTCATCACACTTGGGGTTATCCTGTCAGGGGTAGCCCTCAGTCGGCCCAAGTACCAGAGGCTTAGTATTTCTGCGTCGGTTGCTGTCGCTTCAGTACTGACGTCAGGTCGTCAGTGGTTTAAAAACAGGCAGCTGACACCATTACATTAATCTTTCTTGCTGAGGAGCCCGAAGCAGAAGCAGTTCGCACGAGTGCCAGTCTGCGGCTACCTGAGTTTTCATTTCCGAAATTGAAGCTGAAGTCTTTTAAAGCTAAGTACCCCATTGAGGATCCTTTTTCCTAGCTCTAACCGATGTCAGAAAAAGTTAAGAATTGTCTCGCCTGTGGAAAGCAAATACCACACCGAGATTTCCATTCTTACTGCGTTACCTGCTTAGGCCCGGGCAACGACGTACCTCGCTGCTGTTTTTTTTTGCTTTGTTCAACACCTGAACTATTCGTCGTCGGGCTCTTTTTGTAGCTAAATACTTTAGTTTTTGATCTCCGTATTCCGAAATGGCTTCGGTAAGTCATCCAACTACTGATCTTCCGAAAAAAACGTAAGGATAAAGACAGAGACAGACCGCACAGGTCCAAAACTGCCAACGACGTTTCCGTTAAGCTAGTCACCAGTTCGCTGGTACTCAGTGAGGAGCTTTTGCAGCCCCTGATGCCCGCTTCGATGGATTCGCATGCCTCTATCAAGACCCGTTCGGAGTCCAGTATGCCATGAGACTCTTCTTTGACTACAGAACCTGTGGATGTCTCTACCTTGGATGGGTCTGGAGCCACTGTGCAGGCACTGGCTTCTGAGGAAGTTCGTTGCACTACTGATATTCGACACAAACTGACGACTTCTTTCGCATCTTCAGTTCTTTCTAAAACTACCGAGTTTCTAAGGCCAAGAGGACAAGCTACGCCTAAAAAACCAACGACCCTAACTCAAGCGCTACTTCCTTGCCACAATCACAGATGCTTAAAATGGCGGAAGACCTTATCATGCTGATTAGGGGACGCCAGCCTTCCCCTGTTAAAAGAAAAAGATACTTGTCTCCAGCAGCTTTATCTGACCAGGAGTCCAATGACTCTGTGGTTTCTGATTATGAAGACATGCCCTTATCTGCATATGAGGATTCAAATGTAGAGGAATCCATTCCTTCTGCCTCCCTTCCAGAAGATTTTTCTTTTGGTGAAAACCTACATACTTTGAGAGAGCATTTCCATTGGGAATGCCAGGATTATCCTCAGTCCAAAAAGAGACTCAGAATTTTTAGATTTACCACAGCACAGACCCTTAGCTATCCCTCCTGTTCTGGATGTTGTGGATAATGTCTTTATGGAATCCAGTCTAACTCCTGATACTTTACCCCCTCCTCCCAGGAAACCTGACAGGTACTACAGAGTCCCTGACTTACACAAATTTCTTTTCAAAAATCCTTCTGCTGACCCAGAGGTCATAACCCAAAGACCTAAAGGAATAAAAGCAACTACAGCTAAGAATCCCAGTCCCTCGGACAGGGATTCTCGAGCTTCAGACAGATGGGGTAAAAAAGTATACACCTCTGCCACTCTTGCCATTAGAGCATTAAATTGTCAGTTCTACATGCGGAAATACCAGCAACATTCTATGGAACTTATTAAGCAAAACCTATCTACCTTCCCTGACTGTGCAGAAAATAAAGAATTACAAGAGCTTACGCATTCTGCAAGCCAAGTCAGCAAACATACCCTGCAATGTGGGTTTGATGCCCTAGAAGCATCTTGCAGGGCAGCAGTCACAGGTTCTGTACTTAGAAGGCATGCCTGGCTTAAGGAGCAGACCTTGCCAGACCATGTCAAATCAAAATTATTGGATGCACCTCTGAACAAGGACAATCTGTCTGACACCAAAGCAGAAGAGGTTTCAAAAAGATGGAAGAAAAAGCTAAGTTTATGCAGACAGTCAAAGATTTTTTTGTAAGTGCAGCCTCCAAGATTCAGTAGGCATTGCCCCTCAAAACATTGGTCCTTTCCAACCCCCTCAAGGCCACCTCAAACTAGACCTAGGGGAAACAGACCCCCCCAGACTACAGTCTCGAGGAATGCAGAGATCTAAGCAATGAAGTACCTCCACTTCAAAAACAGGGAGTGCTAAGCCACCCCCTTATGGAAAGAATTCACAATGACTTCTCAACTCCTCCACTCACCTCTGCCCAATTGTTGGTGCCCCTAGGAGGAAAACTTGCCCACCATGCAAAAAACTGGACCTCCATCACCAACTATCGATGGGTCCTCAACATAGTATCCCAGGGTACAAATTTTATTTCCACATGCTGCCAACTCCAAAAGGGTTCCCAGACCTTCCTCCAAACAAGTTGTCAGAGGCACAAAAACAAGTTCCCTGCTATCCATAAGGGCAATTCAGCCTGTTCCTGCAGAACAGATAGGCCAAGGTTTTTATTCCAGACTATTTCTGGTACACAGAAAAGAGGGCCCAATCTTAGATCTATCCATTCTAAACACCTTCCTGGTGGTACCAAAATTCAAAATGCTCACCCTACAGCAGCTTCTCCCTATGCTGTCCAAAGATGCATGGTTAGCCACCCTAGACCTAAAGGAGGCATATCTGCACATCCCAATCAGGGAGTCCTGCAGGAAATATCTATGTTTCAGGGCAGAATCTATGCATTATCAGTTTTCTGCCTTCCCTTTGACTTATCCACTGCTCCCAGAATTTTCACAAAATGCTTGGCTCCAGCCATTGCCAATTGCAGACAGAAAAATATTCAAATTTACCCCTGCATGGATGATTGCTGATTCAGGCAGACAGTCAGGAAAAGCTGTTTCAGCACCTGACATTTGTAAAGGACCTTCTAACCTAAATGGGGTACACTATCAGTGAAAAGAAATCCAAACTAGTCCCCAGTCAAAAAATTGTATTCCTGGGGGCAAGCTTGGACACAGCATCCCAGATGGCATTCCTTGCTCCAGAAAAACAAGCCTATCTGACAGGCTACTTCTCTCAAATGGCCACCAGAACCCAGTTATCTGCAAGGAAAATACTGCAAGCTCTAGGGTTCATGCCCTCCTGCATTCTACTAATTCCATATGCCAAACTGCATATGAGGAAACTTCAATGGTACTTAAAAAGTCTTTGGTGCCAACATTCTCAGGACCTGGAAACTATCATACCTATGATACCTTGTCTAAGGAAAGAGTTCCTTTGGTGGGCAGCAACATACACACTGAGCAGAGTGAATGAGAGGTGTTAACTACAACTGTTAGCTGAGATATATAAATATCCTGTTTATTAATTATTTATACAGATTAATGTTTCTAGCAATTTATATAGAGCACTTTTATTGCCTGCTGCTTAGTTTTTGAGTGTATTTTATTGCTATTAACTAATCTGCATGGGTAACTGATTTGTTTGCAGTTAAAAGCATTTTGTATCTTTACAAATCTTTATCTGTTTAAAAACTTTCATTTTGTGGCTTTCTCTAGTGCTTACTGTCTGTAGGCTACTTTTTTTGTCCTCACTCTCCCTCCCAGTTGGTGTCATGCTGTTATACTTGGTGGCTTTGCAGTGGCCCACCCCTACTGTAAATCTGATGTGGGACACTCCTCCCAGTCTAGTGTCATTAGCTCATTCTACCTAATACAGAGAGAACATTTGATAAGGCCTTATGTTTCTCCTTTTTCCCTTTCAAAAATAAAAAAAAAATTTTTTGCCTGAATCTCCTTGGGCACGATTCACGAAACCTCCGTGTAAGAGTTAATATGTCTTACACGGAGGCTGCAGTTAAACAGTGTGATGTCAGCATGCCATGCATATTCATGAGGGCATGCTGAATCACACCCTAGGCTAACACGGTCCGTGTAGGAAAGTAAGGGGCGTGTCCTCACGGCGAGTTCGGCAAAGGGACACGCCCGCAGAAGAGTCACAGTCCTGAAAGTAAACTCCCACGACCGAGTCCGCGGAAATGTCAAAAAAACACAACACCACACATGCCCCCACAGACTATAAACCCAACTGTAATGTAAACCATAAAAATCAACAGTTTAATTTTTTTTATAATTTCAAAAATGTTTGCCCGTAATTGCGCTCGTTTGTGCGGGTGTGCCCTTCGCTCAGCCACAGTTAGCAGTCATTGAAAAAGCATATAAGATCTAAATATGCAAATTAAGCCAAGTAGCAATAGCATAGCGGTAGAGACATTGGCCAAAGAGGAGGTAGTCACGGTTCGAGCCCCAACAACATAATTTTCTATTTTTAGTGAAATAAGCACGAAACAATCCCCTGACATATATGTATGTATATATATATATATATATATATATATATATATATATATATATATATATATATATAAAATTATAATTTAAGTAAAATGTAATGAAATGGGCCATGTATTTTGGAAGAAATCTGACACAATAAAAAAAAAAAATTTATAAGTGCCCATAGCTGAGCAGCGCTCTAACAAGCTGAGTATGGCTGGCCGCAGGTTAGCAGTGGTTTAACAGGTATAATATGAGTGCCCGGAGTTGAGCAGTGCTTCAACACGCTGAAACAGTGTGCCCATAGCTGAGTAATGCTTCACACAGCGTAATATGCGTGCTCATAGCCAAATAACGCGTTAACCAGCGTAAGCCGTTTGCGCAGAGCTGTGCAGCGCGCCGACTGGCTTACCGGTGGGCAACGTTGAGCAAGCTGTATCAAAGCCGCCTTTACACAGACACACACCTCCTAGCCTGTCTAGACAGTAGTAAAATAAAGAAAAGCAATGCCCAGGCTCGAACCCAGGATATTGTGCATCATAGTCAAAGTACTGAACCACTAAGCCATGACAGTTGTACTGAGAAATGCAGTATTGGCATATATATAGGAATGAATGGAAATAGAAGCATGACAAAGCAGGGTTTTTTAAGCTGATACATTTCCAAAATGGCCAATCACAGATAAGTGCAGGAAAAACGGCATATATAAGCCCCATAGGCGGGAATACACAGCATAACTGATTGTGGAACCTATTTGCAGTCAGGATGGCAGGTGTAGGAGAAGGCAGTCGCTTCCGAGCACAGAGGTGGGGTGTTCAGGAGTCCAAATATATGGTTTGGCTCCTAGTCCACGATCATGAGGCTCAACTCATGCAGGGCCAGGTTCTCTGGGGTGTGTACAAGACAGAAGCGAGGAACCGGTTGGCACATGATCTCACCAGTGCTACAGGCATACCAAGGACTGGTGAACAGGTCCGTCACCACCAAGCGGACCTGAAGAGACGAAAGCAGGACCAGCTGAACCGTTGGATCCAGGAGGCCCGGCAAATGCCCAACGCCCCACTACTGAGTAAGTATCCATGTAATTAAGTATGTAAGAAAATGTTAAGTTGTAAATCTCGCCTTCATTCTTGCTGGATGGGTTCGGAGCTGACCTTCAGCTCCGACTCAGCCTATACTAAAGCTCGAGAGCTATTTATACCGGCTCGAGGCTACCCTATATCCCATAATGCTAGGCGCTAACTACCCAGATCTCGTTTGCCGCTTACAGCTGTGAGGTGCATTTATTACCGGCTCTTCAGGTTAGAAGTTTTCATTCAAAAAATTGCTATCTTTTAATCTGGGTTTTTCTTAGTTTTAGTTAGCGACCATCCCATTAGCTTCCCATTCATAGCTAATCCCCCTTCTGGTCCCTTTTTAATCCCTTTTAAGACCTTTTTTAATTCCCTTAGTTATAAGGTTAGGCCTTTGGGCCTATTCTGCCTTGTCAGTTTAATTTTTTGTGTGACTGACTTTACTGTTAATAGGGTGTCTGTGTGTGTGTGTGTGTGTGTGTGTGTGTGTGTGTGTGTGTGTGTGTGTGTGTGTGTGTTTAATTTTTTGTTCTTAAGATGTCAAAAGACACCAGGGTCTCAGGCTTCAAGACGTGTGACTCATGTTGTCAGAAAATGTCGCTGACAGACGGCCACACTTCTTGTGTTTATTGCCTGGGCCCTCTGCACCTGCAGGACTCTTGTTCGGTCTGTCATGCGTTCAGCCCAAGAGTCCTGCAGGACATAAGTTGATATTGAGGGACTTATTAAAGCCTGAAGGTTCCCAGACCAAGTCTTCATCGGGGAAACCTTCGCAGCCATTTAAGCCGTCGGCTCCGAGCTCAGAGCCTTCGACTGGTGGTTCTCGAAATGCTGTCTCATCGGCTCCAGCTGGAGCTGATGTTTCCAAGACACAGTCTTCATCATCGGCTCCGGCTGGAGTCGATGTTCCTCAGATTCAAGCTTCTACATCGGCTCAATCCGGAGCCGATGATTCCGGGACTCAGTCGGCGCTGATAGTGGTGTCGGCGCGGTCTGCCAGCCGTAAAAGGTCCAGATCTCCATCCTTGGAGTCTGTTCACTTGACTCCGAGGTCTCCCTTACTCTCAGAGCGGAGTCATCGAACCCATTTCTCCAGGTCTTCCAGGCTCTCGGACCACGACCTCGAGAAGGTGGTTAGTAGACTTCTTAAGTCTCAGGCACTAGCCCAAATGCTTCATAGCCCTTCTCAACAGACAGTGGCTATCCCCACCCCATCTTCGATTCCTCCTCCGACTCTTCCTCTGAGTTTGGAACTGGAGCTTGTGGGAGCCATGGCCGTCAACACGTCAGAGCCAATACCTCACATTTCGGCTCTGTCGTCGGCTCCGGTCTCTTCCATGGTCCCATCCTTGGAGGGATCCGGGCGCATGTACTTCCTCGTCGGCTCCGAGGGGGCGAGTGGCATCGGACCCTTGTCTGACCCCATTCTCCCTCTCGGAGCTTCGGAGCTGGTAAGTTCGGCCCTGACATCGGCTTCGGAGCCGTCTCTCTCGGTGCCGGGAGGGGTCCTTATCTCTTCGGAGCGGGGACCTTCTACCCTGCCTGATAGGCGCCAAGTCATGAGGAGCGTGCTGGCCCCTGTGCCTGCTCCACGGTCGGCTCTCTCAGCTCCTCCCTCTGTAGTGCCTGCTGCAGTCTCTACCCACCCTCTCATTCCTGACTGTAGAGATCCAATGCCTCAGGTTTCCCCATTGGGAATATCCTCCTCTTCCGAGGTTTCCCCTGATCCATCAGGGGAACCCCCTCGGAAGAGGAAATGTAAGAGGAAGCATGTGGACTCCCCTGAGTCCATCACATCGGATACCGACTTGGATGAGTCGGAAGGGTCCCCACGGTCCCCCTCTGAGGATGTCTCCTTTTCAGACATCCTTGAAATCCTGAAGCAGAGGGGGAACTGGTCTACCCTTAACCCTTCTGAGGACGAGTCGGTTTACCTAGAGGCTTTTGGCCCTCGCCCTTCCACCTCCTGGGTATCTCCGCCTTTTGACCCCCTCATGGAAGTGGTGGTGTGGAAGGCGTGGACGGCCCCCGACACGATGGAACCTACCCCACGGAGGCTTTCCAAATTTATAACAACCCCTTCGGACAAGCAGTTTTTAGCCAAGGGTGTCCCGGTTGATGCCATGGTGGTGGCTGCAGCCACTAAGAAGGAACTGGCTGATCCTTCAGTACCTGTCCATCCTCCTAACAAAGAGTCTAGGACTATGGATAGGTACGGCAAGCGGATGTTTTCTTCAGCGACCTTAGTCATGCGTTCGCTGAATTATTTGTGCCACTTCACCCTCCTTCAAAGTGACATGCTCAAAGAAGTGGGTGAAGTCTTACAGAATCCAACAGATGCGGGGTCTCAAGACAAAATAAATTCCCTGCTGGCAACCCTGAATTCCATTGTCAACTCCTCCATGCGGCTTATTTCCTATGCGGCCGATAGGGCGAGTAGGGCTGCAGGCACAGACGTGGCCTTAAGGCGTCATGCCTGGATGCGGCTTTGCAACTTTGCAGACCCCTTTAAGGCGTCCTTCACTAACTCCCCTTTTGACGGTTCAGCTTTGTTTGGACCTCAGGTGAAGGATACTTTGACCTGATGCGAGCAAGAAGGCAAGACTCTCTCTGCCGTGGGAGTCCGTTTTTCCACCCCGTCTAGACCATACCCTACGGGTCAGAAGGGTGGGAAGATGTGGTTCCGTAAACCACAAGAGGTCGCGCCTGACACAAGAGGTCAGATGTAATGGGATCCTATCTCGCCTACATTCATGACAGATGGGTTCGGAGCCGATCCATCGGCTCCGACTCGGCAACTTATATACTAGCACGAAGTCTCTCATTGGCTGGGCTACTCCCTATCCCAGGATGCACTACACCTGCTTCCCCAGATCTCGTTTGCCGCTTTACAAGCTGGACGTGGTCTCGACTTGGCTGGAGCTAAGTGTTTTATCTTTACCTTTATTGGTCTTTGACCTTGGGGTTTTTTGTCAGATATTAACCAAACAGCTGTTTTAACAGCTTCTTTATTCTATTTGTGAGAGTTTGAGTGCTGAGTGTCATCTAGTACTTGTTCCTTTTTTGTCGGGCAAGGCCCGTTTTAGTTAGAGGGCCCTTGCCCTATCCTTGTGTATTTTTAGTTAAAAGGCTTTATTTTTTCTTTTAATTTAATTCCTTGTGGTTATTTGTCTTTCGGGCCAAGCCCATTTAAATTAGAGGGCTTTGGGCCGTTGTTCTGTTTGTCAGTTACTTGTGAGGTAAAATTCTTCTGAGTGCTTGCGCCAGTGAGTCTCGCGCTTTTCAGTTGGCGCTGTTTTTCTTTATAGTGCTAATTTTTGTGGTGAACTCTATTGTTCTTGAACCGGTACTATGTCTAAAGAACAAAAGTCAGGGTTTAAAAAATGCACTCGGTGCAGTTATAAAATGTCCATAACAGACAGCCATTCTATTTGTGTTTATTGTTTGGGGCCGAAACATCTACAAGAGACTTGTAGCGTATGTCATGCTTTTTCTGCTAGGGTTCTTCAAGAACGTAAGAACAAGCTTATTTTGAAAGGGCTTATTAAACCCTCCTTTGAGGAAGCTTTTAATCCTCCTGTTGCTTCCAAAAAGAAAAGATCGTCGGCTCCGACAAGTCCGTCGGAGCCGACTTCTAAAAAGAAAAAGTTGACCTCTTCTTCCTCGGCTCCACTGACTTGGGGCCGAGTGTCGAAGAGTCTGCCTCGATACCTCCTACTTGGCTCCATTGTCTTCGGAGCCGCAAGTTGGAGTATCGAGAGGTGAATCACCTCCATCGGCTCCAATGGCTTCGGAGCCGGTGGAAGTGTGCAGCTCAGACTCTTCCCCCTCGGCTCCGAAGAAAAGGCTTCTTCGGCCGATAGTGATCCATGAGTTGGTGGAGTCGGCGCCGACAGTATTGGAGCCGTTTCGGAGCCGGTCCCCTTCTCCCTCGGAGCCGAGAGGAAAGTCTTCTCGAGTGTCTACCTCCTCTAAATCCTCGAGACTATCGGATTCGGACCTGGATAGGGTTTTACAGAGGCTTTTCCAATCTCCAGTATTTGCTAAAATGGTCTCGGCTCCAGCACAGTTTGCTTCGGAGCCGATCCCCCCCCCTACACTTTTGATTCCTCCTCCAACCTCTTCTGAGTTGTTGGAGCCGGTGGTGGTGGAGCAATGTGGAGCCATGCGGTCGGAGCACAGACCCCTATCAGGCCTTTCGGCTCCGACCATGCTTCCTACCCTGTCCTCCGGTTCAGGGTTTGGTACTGCGACCTCTACAGCCGGGCCCGAGGGGAATACCTTGGGATTAGGTGCCTCGGTACCTAGTCTTCCTCTCGGAGCATCGGCTGCTGGAATTCCCAGTGCCATCGTGGCCTCTAGACCAGTGACTTCCTTGGATTCTGGAGGTCCGGCCTTTGAGGCCATGAGGAGCGCGCTGGCCATGCCCTTGCCGGTTCAACTAGACTCTACCTCACCGTCCCTAGATTTGGAGACTGGTGCCTCTGTTGCGTTGCAGCCCCCCGGCAGCGGGGCCCCAGGGCCTGAGGATACCCCAATCGGGGGTTCCCTTCTTCCGGGTGGTCCGTCCGAAACTGCTTCGGACGAACCCCCACGGAAGAAATTGTGTAAGAGGAAGCACGTAGACTCCCAAGATGAGTCTTTTACATCGGATACTAACCTCGATGACGCTGAGGGGTCCCCCAAATCATCTTCGGATGATATCTCCTTCTCAGATATCTTGGAGATTCTGAGACAGAGAGGTGACTGGCAAGCCAAAACCCCTTCAACTGAGGAGTCAGTCTTCCTCAAGGCCTTTGGGGCCCAGCCCTCCGCCTCCTGGGTGTCTCCGCCCTTCGATGAACTCCTTGATTTGATTTCTCGAAGGGTGTGGGAACACCCTGATTCTGTGGAACCGGTGCCTGCGAGGCCCAATAAATTCTTGTCAGCTCCCCCACAAAAAGAATTTCTCACAAAGGGTGTACCGGTAGATGCTTTGGTGGTGGCTTCTGCCACACAGCAGGACGTGGCAGAGGCTTCGACGTCTATTCATCCTCCTAATAAGGATTCTAGGAGTATGGATAGATGCAGAAGCGTACCCTGTCCTCAGCGGCTTTTTCCTTACGGTCGCGGAATTATTTATGTCATTTTACAAGGCTCCAAAGGGATCTTCTCAAAGAGCTAAATGACTCCTTTGTTGGTAATCTACCTGAAGCGCTGGCCTCGGCTGTTGGCGCACAGATGACTACTCTTTGTTCTATTGTTAACTCGTCCATGAGGCTCATCTCGTATGCGGCCGAGGGGGCGAGTAGAGCAGCGGGAACAGGCGTTGCCCTTAGGAGACAAGCCTGGTTACGCTTGTGTTCGTTTACGGAGGCCTTCAAGTCTTCCTTCGCCGACGCCCCCTTTGATGGGTCATCTTTGTTTGGACCCAAGGTGAAGGACACACTAACTCGGTGCGAGCAGGAGGGCAAGACTTTGACTGCCGTTGGGGCCCATTATTCCGCTCCTTCCAGGCCTTATCCCAAGGCTGGGAGAGGAGGGAAAATGTGGTTTAAAAAATCCCAAAAGTCTTTCTCTACTCCACCCAGTGATTCCCCCTCCAGAGGCAGGGGGGGGGGAATTTTGGAAGACGCCGCCCCAGAGGTGGCAGAGGCCCCCGTAACTCTGGAGACCACGATTCCTTTCGTGGTTCTTCATACAATCAGCGTTCCTGAGTGGTTGCCCGACTGTGCAGCTCCGGAGCCAGTCGGGGGTCGCTTTGCGGCGCATCCACAAGCTTGGGAATCCATAACAAGCGATCAGTGGGTGCTTCGCATTATTACCGGAGGATATATCATCCCTTTCATCAAACCCCCCCTTTCTTTAAGGGAAATCCCGGATGTGCCACCCAGTCAGCGGGATCAGGCAGCATTAGAAATTTCAAAGCTGCTAGAAAAAAGAGCCATCCAGCCTGTCCCCACCGACCAGATCGGATCAGGAACTTACTCAAAATTATTTTTGGTACCAAAAAAGACAGGGGACTTCAGGCCCATTTTGGACCTCAGTTCATTGAATCGTTTCGTAAAGAAGTCCAAATTCCGAATGGTCACTCTTCAATCTATTCTTCCTTTGCTGGAAAAAAATGCATGGATGTGCTCCATAGATCTCCAGGACGCTTACTATCACATTCCCATAGCTCAAGAGTCCAGGAGACATTTATGCTTCCGCCTCGGAGCCAGTCATTTTCAATTCCGAGCACTGCCCTTTGGTCTCACCACAGCCCCCAGGGTGTTCACCAAATGTCTGGCAGTGGTAACTGCTCACCTGAGAAGTCTGGGATTCCAGGTGTTTCCTTATCTAGATGACTGGCTCCTTACAGCCACCTCCGAGCATCTACTTCTCCAAGCGCTCAGAGCCACGTTCAACTTGGGCCGTTTCTTGGGGATCACATTCAATTTGCAAAAATCTGTACTACAGCCTTCTCAGCGTATTACTTTCATAGGCGCAGACTTAGACACAAAAGAATGCGCGCCTTCTTACCGGCAGCAAGAATTCAGATCTTACAAGATCAGGTCAAATCCTGCCTTCACTTACAAAGAGCCCCGGCCCATCGGATCCTACAACTGTTGGGCTCGATGGCGTCGACTATACTCCTAGTTCCCTTGGCCAGACTTCACATGCGAATTCTACAATGGCTACTGTCGGTTCAATGGTCTTATCAGGAACTGCCCTTGAACCACTTAATTATAATCACGGAGAGTTGCCGTCGAGATCTGCGTTGGTGGCTTCTACAGTCAAATCTCGACCAAGGGTGATCCTTTATTCCTCAACGTCCCGTTGCCACTGTTACCACGGACGCCTCCCAGGTAGGGTGGGGGGGTCATTACCTGGACAGGTCGGTCCAAGGCACATGGCAGATCCAGGAAACACATTTCCATATCAATGTACTGGAGATGAGAGCGGTACTATTGGTACTCCAAGCTCTCCATCACGCTCTCTCACAGGGCCCAATTGCGATCCTATCCGACAACATGTCGGTAGTATGGTACATAAACAAGCAAGGGGGTACCAGGTCTTACCCACTATGCAGAGAAGCCATGAGACTTTGGCACTGGGCGGTAGCTACCAACCGCTTTCTAATGGCAACGCACATACCGGGGAAGTCCAATGTGATTGCGGACAGATTAAGCAGGACCATTCTCTTGCCCCACGAGTGGTCCCTCAATCAGAGTATAGCGGCGAAAATCTTCGACAGATGGGGTCTTCCTTGCTGCGACCTGTTTGCCAGCCCCCACAATGCGAAATGCAGAGAGTTCTTCACACTGTTCCCATCCAAGGGACAGATTCCCAGGACGCTCTGACTCATGTTTGGCCCCGGTCTTCTCGCCTTCCCTCCGTTCCCCTCCTACCGAGGGTGATACAGAAGGCCATTTACCTGGAGAGCGAGATGATTCTGATTGGCCCGCACTGGCCTCGTCAAGTTTGGTTCCCTTTCCTACAGAGGCATGCGATAGAAGGTCCATGGTTTCTGGATCCGGTGCCAGACCTGTTGACTCATCAGTCAGGACGGCTTCATCCGTCTCTCAGGTCCCTGAAGTTGGCAGCATGGTTACTCCACTTCCATCCTTAGTCCGAGATAATGCTCTCTCGCCGGATGTGGTCCACATTCTGTCTTCTTCCCATAAACCTTCCACCATCAAACTTTATTCCAGTAAATGGAAAAGGTTTGCCTTCTGGGCTCAAGAACGAGGTATAGATCCTTTCACTGCTCCAGTATCGGAGGTTCTGAATTTTCTGGCCAGCCCTTTTTCAGTCGGGCTCTTCAGTTTCTACCATTAAGGTTCAATTAGCAGCGATCTCTAATTTTCATGCTTCTTTTGAACCTTCATTGATGTCTCACAAACTTTGTAAGGCTTTCCTTAAAGGGGCTTGGCTCCTTAGGCCTCCTTTATCTCAGCCTGTTCCCCCTTGGGATTTGAATATGGTTCTTGCTGCCCTAACTGCCCGTCCTTTTGAGCCAGCTGCTACTTGTGATTTAAAATTTCTGTCTTGGAAAACGGCCTTTTTAGTAGCCATAACATCTGCTAGGCGAGTTTCAGAGCTTCAAGCTCTTTGTTCTGATCCTCCCTATTTGATTTTTCACAAGCATAGAGTTTCATTGAAATTAAACCCCGCATTTATACCAAAGGTGGCCTCTTCTTTCTGTATGCAACAAACTATAGAACTCCCTGTCTTTTTCCCAGAATTCTCCAATAACGCAGAATATACTTTGCATCAATTGGACGTACATAGACAACTACGTTTTTATTTGAATAGAACCGCTCAAACGCGGAAATCAAATCAGTTGTTTGTTTCTTTTGCAGCAAACAAATTGGGTCAACCGGTAACAAAAGCCTCCATATCTAAATGGATTAAAGATTGTATCATTTTTATTTATTCACAGGCTCATAAAGACCTTCCCTTTCCAGTCAAGGCTCATTCTACCAGGGCAATGGCTACTTCGTAGCTTTTCACTCCAAGTTATCAATAGATGATATCTGTGCTGCGGCAACCTGGACTTCTCCGCACACTTTTATTTCTCATTACAAATTGGATGTGGTTTCTCGAGGCAGAGCTTCCTTTGGTTCCACAGTTCTCAGGAGTGTGTTCCAATGAGCCACCCGGGATGTAGGTGCTAGGGACGCTGTCCCATCTGTCATGAATGTAGGCGAGATAGGATCCCATTACATCTTTTAGTTATGTACTTACCATAACTTCGGATGTATGGGATCCATCTCGCCTACATTCATAAGTATCCACCCTCCTTCCCCCTTCCATTTGGATTTAGAGGAGCTGTAGTCACTTTTTCTTGGTGTTCTTTCTTGAAGAACTTTAGTTGGTTATAGTGACTAATAGTGTTTGCTGTGTTTACATGGGTGTATGAAAGTGAACAAACAAGATCTGGGGAAGCAGGTGTAGTGCATCCTGGGATAGGGAGTAGCCCAGCCAATGAGAGACTTCGTGCTAGTATATAAGTTGCCGAGTCGGAGCCGATGGATCGGCTCCGAACCCATCTGTCATGAATGTAGGCGAGATGGATCCCATACATCCGAAGTTATGGTAAGTACATAACTAAAAGTTCCCCTCTAGAGGCGGGGGGGCAATAACAGACGCCGCCCCAGGGGCAGAGGAGGTCCGCAAAATCAGGGTAGCAGAGAGTCTCTTTCTGACAAACCCTTCTAGCATCCCTGAGAAGCTGCCCGACTGTCCGCCTTCGGAGGCAGTCGGGGGAAGGTTATCACTGTACCCAGAAGCCTGGCTTTCACTCACCCAAGACAAATGGGTACAGTCGATCATATCCGAGGGTTACAAAATTCCATTTATCCACACCCCAACTCAGCCAAAAGGACCCCTTCCAGACGTTCCACCCAGTCTAAGGGAACAAGCAGTACTAGAAATATCAAAACTGCTAGCAAAAAGAGCCATCCAGCCAGTCCCAGCAGACCAACAAGGATCCGGAATCTACTCCAAGTTCTTTTTGGTACCAAAAAAGACAGGGGACTGGAGACCCATTTTGGATCTCAGCAGACTAAACAGGTCTGTAAGAAGAACGAAGTTCCGGATGGTCACGCTACAGTCCATTCTACCCTTTCTGGGTCAGGACGATTGGATGTGCTCAGTAGACCTTCAGGATGCGTACTACCACATCAAGATGCACAGGCGCTCCAGGAGGTTTCTCCGCTTCCGGCTGGGAACCAGTCATTATCAGTTCAGAGCCCTGCCCTTTGGTCTCACTACAGCCCCCCGAGTGTTCACCAAATGCATGGCAGCGGTTACGGCTCATCTGAGACATCAAGAATTCCAGGTGTTTCCATATCTAGACGACTGGCTCCTCACTGCCACCACCAGGCGTCAACTTCTCCGCTCCAGAGATTACACCATTCATACTTGCAAAGGGCTAGGTATCTCCATAAATTTCGAAAAATCTGCCTTGTCGCCTTATCAGTCTATTACCTTCATAGGCGCCACCTTGGACACAGTCCGGCTTTCCGCAAAACTGACCGAACAAAGAGTTCTAGA
Organism: Protopterus annectens; assembly: GCF_019279795.1. Taxonomy (NCBI): domain Eukaryota; kingdom Metazoa; phylum Chordata; order Ceratodontiformes; family Protopteridae; genus Protopterus; species Protopterus annectens. Next base: position 1,666,997,878 of record NC_056728.1, read on the forward strand.
TATTCGCAGGCATGTTCACATCCTTCTTCAGAACAACAAAATACAAGCCAGGTTTGTCCTGAAGATATTAGGTCTCATGGCGGCAGCCATTACTCTACTTCCCCTAGCTCGCTTTCATATGCGGATCCTTCAATGGATGCGCTTTTCCCAGTGGTCCTTTCAACAGCTTCCAATGTCACACAACATTTTAATAACCCTGTATTGCAAGAAACACCTTTCTTGGTGGATAGTCTCCCCTCAAGTCCTTCAGGGCAGACCATTTGTTCTTTCTTCCCCGGTTGCCACGGTGACAACGGATGCCTCCCTGATCGGGTGGGGGGGGCATTTTCAGGGCAGGACAGTCCAGGGCACATGGCAACCTTTCGAGTGCCACCTGCACATAAATGTCTTGGAGATGAGAGCAGTACTTTTAGCGTTGCAAGCCCTTCAGGACTCTCTTCCCATCGGGACTATTGCAGTTCAGACGGACAATATGTCCGTTGTGTGGTACATCAACAAGCAGGGCTGAACCAAGTCCTATCCCTTGTGTCGAGAGGCTCTCAGACTTTGGCAGTGGGCAATCTCCTCTCAGCGGTTTCTGATAGCAACGCACATCCCCGGGAAGTCCAACATCATAGCGGACAGGTTGAGCAGAGCCATTCTCATGCTTCACGAGTGGTCTCTCAAACAAGCAATAGTGGAAGAAATTTTTCAGAAACGGGGTCGACCTTGCTGCGACCTTTTTGCAACACCTCAAAACAGCAAGTGCCACGACTTTGTCACTCTCTTCCCTCTTCCCGGCCACCCCCCCAGAGACGCTGTAGTCCACGATTGGCCCCGGGGACTTCTGTATGCCTTTCCCCCCTTTCCATTAATCACTCAATTGATTCAGAAAGCTACCGCCATGAGAGCCACCATGATCCTCATTGCTCCTTACTGGCCTCGTCAGATATGGTTCCCGTTCCTGCATCGTTACCTCTTGGGGCAGCCCTGGCATCTGGACCCAGTGCCAGATCTTTTGACCCATCAGTCAGGAAAGCTGCACCACTCCCTCCAATCTCTCAACCTCACAGCTTGGTTGCTCCAATTCCAACCCTAGCCAGGCTTCCCCTTATTTCCCATTCTGTGCGTGACATACTTATAGCTTCCTTAAAGTCATCCACCAGGAGGATTTACACCAGCAAGTGGAAGCGTTTTTCCTTCTGAGCAGGAGCTAGAAATATAGATCCTTTTACTGCCCCTATCCAATCAGTCCTAGACTTCCTAGCCAAATTGTTTCACTCAGGGTCTTCTTCCTCCACCATCAGAGTACAGTTAGCGGCTATTTCAAACTTTCATGCAGGCTTTTCGGACTCCAGTATCATGTCCCATAAGCTTTGTAAAACCTTTTTCAAAGGTATCTTTTTGCTTAAGCCCCCAATCAGGGACCCCCCCACCACAGTGGGACTTAAATTTGGTTCTAACCTCCTTGATTCTTCCCCCCTTTGAACCTGTGGCTTCCTGCTCCCTGAAATTGCTATCTTGGAAAACTCTCTTTCTGGTCGCCATAACATCTGCGAGAAGAGTGTCAGAACTTCAGGCCCTTTGCATTCGTCCACCTTATCTAGTTTTCCATAAAGACAGAGTGTCTCTCAGGACTAATCCGTCCTTTTTACCTAAGGTTTCTTCTGAAGCTAACCTAAACCAGACTATTGATCTTCCAGTTTTCTTTCCCAGCTACTCCAACAGAGCGGAACAAAAACTGCACTTTCTGGACGTTCATCGTCAACTCCGTTACTATTTGGATAGAACCAAGCAAACTAGGAAATCTGAGAAGCTCTTCCTTTCTTATGCAGCAGGTAAGAAAGGCCTTCCTGTTTCCAAAGTAACCCTTTCTAGATGGCTGGCATCTGTGATCACTTTCATCTCTGAGCTCAGACACCAAAAGCTACTGTCAAGGCCCAGGATTCACTCAACCAGAGCATTAGCCACCTCAATAGCTTTTCAGGCTAGATTACCAATAGATTCCATTTGTGCAGCAGCCACTTTGGCCTCTCCTCATACCTTTATCTCTCATTACAAATTAGACATGGCCTCCAGAAGCCGGGCTAATTTTGGTTCCACCGTTCTCAAGAGTCTGTTCCGATGAGCCACCCAGGGTGAAGATGGTAGGGACGCGGTCCCATCCAGCAAGAATGAAGGCGAGATTGACAACTTAACATTGAGAAGTTATGTACCTACCATAACGTTCCATGTTAGTTGTCTTCTTCTTGCCTTCTTTCTTGCGTCCCACCCCCCATCCCCCTAGCCTGGACAGACCTAAAGGATCCTTGGGGATCTTCTTCTTGCCTCAGCTTGATCCCTAGGCTATCCCTTCTGGTAGCTATAGGTCTAGGTGACTTTCTAGTGAGGTTTCTCTCCTCCTTTTGTTGGAGAGCTAAACTGCTATGGTTTTCAGCTATCAAACGAGATCTGGGTAGTTAGCGCCTAGCATTATGGGATATAGGGTAGCCTCGAGCCGGTATAAATAGCTCTCGAGCTTTAGTATAGGCCGAGTCGGAGCCGAAGGTCGGCTCCGAACCCATCCAGCAAGAAACAAGGCGAGAAGAAGACAACTAACATGGAACGTTATGGTAGGTACATGACTTCTCATTATCCTAGCTGATATTATGGAGATGTATGTTCCAATATTATTCATTTATATTACAGCTGCAGGTGTGCGTTCCATGAATCGGCAAGCCTACGATGATAGGCTGGTGCAGTTGCGCCACCAGGCAGGTTAGTAATTATTTTGCTGTAATTGTTATAGAATATAAGTGAGACAGCTTGTAAAAGAGTTCAGTGTTGTTACATATTAATAAAGTTCAAATAACACTAGAAGAAAGATTCTGCTAGTACTGTATGATTAGATAAGTGATGCAGCCTGTAATCCAGAAATAAAAATTAAACAAGTCTGAAATAGAGATTTTCCACCTGTATTGTAATATCAGATAACTTGCTTCAGCCTGAAAATTACTGGTAAACAAGCTAAAGACGATAGACATGTGTCAAATACATCCCCTTTGAAAATCTGCCATATGAAACAAGTGAGCCTGTTGGAAAGGATCATTGTAACCGAGTAAGAAATGTTAATAACGCCTAGAATTAAGTACTATCTTGAATTGTACAAATAAAACAAGTGAGAGTGTGAGAAAGAGGTATGAATCGACCAAGAAAGCTGTAATAAGTCTTGAATAAAGTTATACTGCAGTCAGTACATAATGAAATGAATGAGACAGCCACAACCAAAGAGTGAAATGTTTGTAATAAAGTACTGAAGCTGGAATGTGTCTGTCCCACAATTTGGATATGTTGCTGTACCCTTGCAATATGGAAATAGTATGGTTGTATGAAATACTGAACATCCACAGTTGTCTAGAGCCATATAAATCAAATGTAGCAGGATGCTGTACCTGAACACAGCCAGATATGAACGTGTATGAATAAAAATGCAATGTATATTAATGTAGCAGTAACATTCCCATCACCAACATTCCTAAGGTTACATATAGGAAACTGTACTAAGACCTGTAGGGTATATATATCTGCAGCTACTAGAAATGTACAGCATATGTATAGGTAGTTGAAGTTGTTAATGAAATATTTCTTCACCTTACCCTATTTTCACAAATAATGCCATTCCACACCAAACTGGGTATGTGTATTCACAATTAATTCCCATGGACATTTGTTGGTTCATACATATCTGCATGTATGTTGATGCATGTGCCCTGTTCACATATCCAAACCTGATGGCCTGTTGCCATCAATCAACCCTGCATGCTGTTGGATTGTGTACTGTTGTTCAAAATACGTATGTGTTATGCTTGCTGTTCAATGTTTTGAATTCATGGATGTTTGGTTAATGGGAATACTGATGCATGCTGTTACAACTAATTTTGAATGGTATTGTTTGTTACTAACCCAAAATGTCATAAAATATTGCTAAACATAGGACAACAGGGAAGGCAGGTTCCAGCGGTCCCACCTCTCCCACCTCAGCTGGCAAGTGCACCTGGCACTAGTGCCCAGGCCGGAACCTCCTCTGGTGGCCCTGTGCCACCTTCGGGTGGAAGTGCTGCAGGGGATGAAGCTCATCCCCCCTCTGCAAGCGTGGCCGGAGGAGAACGTCCACTCACCCTCCAAAGTGTCCGGTCTATGGTGCGTAGCGAGATCAGGCATTCTGTGCTTGAACCCCCTACGCCAGCTTTAGGCACGGGTGGCGCAACTCACGGGTGTGCCTGCCCGTCCTACATAGCCCTCAGCACATCCCCGTTCTGGGCAGTGAAGGCACAGTGGCAACTGCCCATGGGTGGCGATCTCAGTTCCACTGTTGCCATCTGTGGGCTCATGGGCTTGCGATATCCAAACATCCGTTAATTGTGCCCCCCCCACATGTCATACTCCGCCCCTGTATTCATCTTGTTTGTCTTGTCTGTTAACCTCCCCTACCTACCACCCCAAATATACCTACTTCCTGTACCTCACATTCCACTCTCACCTGAAAAAAAATAAAAAAAGGGCACTCTGTTCCCACAAAAAAATTGCGCCCCATACATAGCTGCCCATTTTGCAGACATGTCTGCTGGACATGTGAACTGGTAATTACAATTGGCTGTACAACATATTTTGTTGTCCTCACCCCTCTCTCAGGGGTGGAAGGTTTCAAATTTCACACCAAATTACACACATATGCACCGCTGTTGCTGATAAAGAAATGGGCAGCTATGGACCTTTCCTACATCCTTCCTGCAAATCCCAAGCTTGTTTTCGTACTGTCCTACTCTCTTTGTGCCCCCTTTTTCACCACTTTCCTATCTCCCCATTTTCTTTTCTTTAAAAGAAATTAGCGCGGGTGTGCGTGAGAGTAAGCACTTTTAAGCAGTAGTCAGCGGGTATGTGCTTGTGTGCGCTTAGCTAAGCGTGGATGCGCGAAGCTAAGTGACAGTGCGCATGCGTGAGCATCGCGCAAACCAGCGCTAACCCACTTACAACTGCTTAAAAGTGCCTTAGTCACTCTGAATGACAAGGCCTGTAGTCTGCTCAGCAGCAAAATAAAATTCCTCTGTCAGTCTCGAACCCAGGACCTTGTAAACACTAGTCTGCATGACCTACCACTAAGCCATGACTGATATACAAGAACTTTGTGCTGAAAGCAATATATCATGAAATAGTAGGACTGAATGTAAAGGGAATATAGGAAGGCTATTACACAAAGCTTTTCTTGTATCTTTATTGGCAATTCTTGTGGAATTGCATTACATTAGTGTGATAAGAGAAACAGCCATGCTAGTAGGTAATAATGTGACAGTAGCACCTTGCAAACCACACACACTATCAGAGCAGGATAAACACTGCCATATTTGAATAGGTAAGAGGCCAGACCTCACAACTGTGACTGATTTACAGGGATGTTCCTGATTTGCAAACAAATGTTAACTGTGCCCCACTGACTCCCTGTGAAATGTACTAACAGTAGGCAGAAAGGTGTGGAATCGTAATGGTAACTCTCAATTAGTTAAAGTACACACTACTTGCATGTCAGAAATGGTGTAGTAATACATATGCTCAAAATACCCCACAGTGACAACTGCAGAATATCTGAAATATATCACGGGTGTATCCCACTGATATGTACCATTCCCTGAGGCTGCTAAAATATACACCTGAGAGTATCTGAGGCCTGCAAGTGTCAGAAACTCATAGGCACATCATTCTGTCTGCTGTCACACACTCTGTGAATAGCTGTATAATTGCTTCCACAAGCACACCCTCATGTAGGAGTACAACCCAGAAATATCAAAGGATGTAGCCATCTAATTAAATAAGGACAGTATAGCAGTTTACAAGCACTGCATGTGCCTGATATTCATAACTATTAGTACAAAGTACAAGGCCCCACTACTGCTCAGCAGCAAAATAAGATACCCATGTAGGTGTCAAACCCCACACCTTGGCCTTACCAGACTGCATGCAGTACCACCAAACCACACCAAACATATAAGGAATTGCTGCTGAAAGAAATATATCATGCATTACAAGGAGTGAATGTAAATGGAAATAGGAAAGCCATAGCAACACATTCCAGTAAAGACACTTAGCAGGCCTTCAAGGAGTGAATGTAAAGGCTAAATAGTGAAGCCATAGCAACAAATTGCAAGAGCTACTGTTGTATACCAGTTAATCCACAAGTCCCACAAGAAAGCACATACTCCCATGTAAATAGTGTTAGTATTATTAGGTGTCAGTTAACGTACACACTGAGAAGAATGAACTGGAAGAAACAACAGTCAGGTTTCAGTACAACATGCATTTCACTGCCTACAACACAGCCTTAGAAATGAGAGACATACCAACCTTTACATTCACAGAACAGTGCCCACAGCAAACCAGCATGGTCCGCACCTTGAAAAACTGAAAGGGCTATGCCTACCTAACCTAACATTTTATAGCACTGTCCTGACATCACAGTGAGAGCTGCAATTACCACACAGCAGGCTGCATGCAATTAGTAAATGCTGGCTAACAATTGGTGCAGAGGCCATCACATGCACATGTGCAGATACCTACAAAAGCAGCCTGTACTCCCAGTCCACACATGCAATAATATCATTGCAGCAACTGCAGGGAGAGAGAGAGACCAAAAAAAAAATAATAAAAAGAAAAAAACATCAAGACAGCAGCAGCAAGCCAGCCAGCAGCAAGGCATCCAAAACAGCAGTCAGAAACAAAGGTAATGTAAAGTACATAATCTAATAATCTACATACTGTGAATCCTCCATATGTGTTAGCAGTCTGTATCTATATTTATATGAAGATGTGCATAGAGCAAGGGACATACTGCAACTGTTAGTGAAGGTTGGACATACATATGTAGTTGAAGGTTGCTAACAGTATGCTGCCGTAGGCCCAGAGCCAATAGCATACTACCTACCTATGACACAATGCACACACACATGTACTCATTGCAATACCAACTATGTGAGGTGGAATGAGTGTGCCACTGACTGTGTGCAAGGTCTGTAATGGTGTGATTGCTCAGCATGACTTTATGTCTGTCATGGTAGTTTGTGTCCTTGGTGTGAGGCCAGAGAAAGATGTGTCAGTTATTGGGATACAAACATACTACATTGCCATATGTTGTGCTGTCGTTCCGTGTATATGACTGTGGTGTAGGTAGGGGTATGGCCGCAAAGACTAGGGTGCATTACCATTGAAATTGTAACTGTGCATTGCATGGGATGACAATATTCCCCATCCATTACCTTAATACATACCCCCAGTGTGAGGTTGTGCATTGGACCTCAAACAGTGTGCTGAGTGCTGGTGTATACTAGTTTGTTGTAAGGAGTGTGGCAGGCACTGTCACACAGTTGTTGGCTGAGCACTGATATGTGGTAATTTACATGTGTATCCCCTGATAGACAGACAGATGCTATATATGGCAGTTCAGTGATAGTACAGTAGAGTATTATGTGTGCCATATTACTTGCTCACATATTTTCCTTTTCCTTCCAGGGCGATGGTGCATCAGCGCAACCCCTGTTATTCGGCAGCAGAGGATGAGGAGATACACCAGAGCCTGGTGCGGGATTTTTCAACACTCTTTTCCCGGACCAGCCAGAACCAGCAGGAGAGGGCTGCACAGTGGCAAGACCTTGTCCGTCGGGTAAATGACATAGGCATGCATAACCGGACATATGAGCAGGTACGCCATCACTGCAGTGATTTAATTAGAAATGTCCGTCAGCGTGCGTCTGATATCCACAGGCAACAGCTTGCCACAGGTGGTGGGGCACCTATACACCCCCCCTCACCAGACTGGAGGAGCTCCTCCTAAGTGTTGTGGCTCCAGCCCAACAACAACATCCACCCAGCATGTGGACATGGAGTGTGCAGGTAACATGCCATATCTGTAGTTGACTGTTCTCTGCACTGGTAGTTTATGCATGTGTGAGATGTGTACTGTGTTTGTAGCTGTTATCCTGGACATTATTGTGCAAGATTGATATTCTCAATATCAGCAGTACACCTGTGAAAGCCAGCTGTTGTACAACTGTACTGTATCATACTCACAGTATCAATGGCACAGTTGTGCCCACTGACAATAACTGTCTTATTTGTGCAGGTCCCTCTGGAGTAACAGCAAGGCAGCCAATCCATGTTGGTGAGTGTGTAATAACAATACTTTTAATACTAATGATAATAATAGTAATAATACTCTCAAACAGTATTGTTATGTGTTGGATTGCAGGTGTGTTTGTGTGTGTGTGTGTGTTTGTATCTCATGTACTGAGGAGTGTTCATGTGCCCATGTGCACATGTGCCCATATGTGCATGTGGTCATGTGTGGATGTGTGCATGTGCCCATGTGTGCATGTGCCCGTGTGCATCTGTGGTAACATTGTGTACACATTGTAAACTGTGTTTCCTGTCTTCCTCTCACAGGTTCTGGTGTTGCTCTGGTGGTGTGCAGCAGGGAACTTGAAGCCACTGCTGGGGATAGTGTTAATGATGATACATGTGTAATGGCACAGGGAGGTGTGTCAGGGTCTGTTGTTGGTCAGCCAATCGACAGTACACAGCAGTCAACCCCATCAATGCGCACAGTCATCCTGCTGATACATCCATTGTCACCAATGTCCTTAGCTGAGGGACAGCATACAGTGGGCATTGACCAGGGTAATGTGGTATCAGTGGCACATGCATCCCCTCACAGCAGCCATGGCCAGAGTCCTGACATGGTACCACACAGGCAGATGTCCAGGGGTTCTCGCGGGAGCATCCGTGGTCGTACTGCTCCTGTCAGAAGTGCCCACAGAAGTCTTTCAACCTCAGCTATGTTCCGGGCTGTAATGCAGGCACAGACACGTATGGAGCGGTACACCAGACAGGGTCTGAGGGAGCTTAGAGCACATCGCACTGCTATGAATGACACTATGCGTGACGTTGCAGCTGCCATCCGTACTGTCGGCGAGGTCATTGACAGACTTGGGGGGACACATTAGATCTGTTCCACAACTACATGTCCATGAGCCAGGGCAATGCAGGACGGTTGAGGCGTCGACGTGGACGTATGCCAGCAACATCAGCAGCTGGCAGTCATCGCGGACGACAACAAACCCGCAGCTGCTCCCATAGTGCCAGTACCAGCCCCAGCAATGCTGGGTCTGTGCTGTCATCAGACCGCCCTAGGAGACCACGTGCATGTGGCTCTGGACAGTCCCAGCAGGGACATGTGTCCAGTCATCAACCAACTGCTTCTGATGACAGTACCCAGTCTGGCTTAGTACCTGATACTGTCCGTAGCACCCCTGCCAGGTACAGGTACCGTGTCCGTGGCCAGAGACAGTGATCTGTATGACCTGGCAGGTACAGTCTGTGGCTGTCCACAAACACCCGTATATGGCAGCCATGAGGTGGAACTGTGTGCATGCATACACACATGCATAATGCTAACACCTAGGGCTAACACATACACACACACACCGCATCAACATTGCCCCATGTTGTACTGTTGTCCCTCACTAACACACACACACATACATGTCGATTGGATGTATCAGTGGCAGACTCAGGCATACCAAGTACACACCCTGTGCATATGATGAAACTGTGCCACCTCCTGCAATCTGTCACATTGATCCAGTCACAGGGTGACTACATAGAACTGTAGTAATATTATCATGTTTCACTTGAAAGAAAGTTACTGTTTGTCGTTTTTGCATTTAAGTTACCTGTAACACATTGCATTTAAGTTACCTGGCACTTGCTCGTTAAAGCAATTATATAAGTCAGCACTAAAATATTAAAAGCACTACACCCTCACAAACTCCCCTTGAGTACCTCGTTCCCCATTGGCCCTTTTTTTCAATTATAAAGGAATTCCCAATACTATTCTAGAATGTCCAAAGGTCAGTTGTCAATCTCCTCTCCAGTCTAGGTGAATCTGGGAATCTTGAGGCAATGTTACAACTGCCTCATGTACACAGACAACCCTCTCCTCCTCCCAACAAATTCCAACACATGTGAGAGATGCAACCATGTAGCCATACTGGAGGCTAAGCTCTCTCAACTCAGCATTGGCAAAACTAGTCAGGAGGAGAAGGAAACCACACTCACTACAATTCCAGTCTCACATAGACCTACCATGACAGCAAACCAAACACATAAACACACAAAAACATACTCGGAGTCTCTAAATAAAAATCTGCCTAAGCAGCAGAGACCTCCAAAGCAGACACCCAAGCAACCGCTACCCCAAAACAAAACACATGCAACACATAGCTCACAAAGCCAGTGTGCCGAACAATCACAGCCCTTAAGGCTAAACAACACACCTGATACACTTGTAATAGGTGACTCTATCATCAGGCACACTGACGTCCCGCTCATCAGGCTGAACAAGGAGAAGGTCACGGTGAGCTGCTTGTTGGGCGCTAGGATCCACCACATAACACAAGCACTCAGGTCACTCCAAGGCAAGTACAAATATGACTCATTCATTGTCCATGCTGGTGTGAATGACCTGAGACGTACCTCCCTGGTCTACATGAAAAGAGACATAGAGGAGCTCTCTGAGCATGTAGCCCAGGCCGGTATGACCCTGACCTTGAGTAGCATCTTACCCTCACCAAGAATGATGCCACAATATGAAGACAAGATGATCAATTTCAACAATTGGCTTAAGTATCGGTGTCATTCAAAGGGGATCCAATGCCTGTCAGCCTGGCATGACATGCTCGACAAGCAACAATGCTTCGCTAGGGATGGCTTGCACCTGTCACTCCTGGGCTTTCTGATATTGGCAAAGGCTTTTGCTACACCCATAGTGCCTTTTTTAGGCAAGGCTCAAAAGACAAACCCACCTCCATAGGTATCACAAGGGATTAGAAACTAAGAGTAATGCTACTCAACGCCAGAAGTCTAAACTGCAAGATGCATGCACTCAAAACTCTCCTTAGCATGGAGAACATCGATATCTGTGCAGTAACAGAAACCTGGTTCAAGGCTCCCGAGAGCACCCCAGTACTACTAGGTTATACCTCATACCATGCTTTTTGGCCCCAAAACTTGGACCGAACCAAAAAGGGAGGGGGAGTATTAATATTCGTCAAAGATACCCACACCTCCAGGTTGGTGGCACAGCACGAAGCATCAGAGACTATCCATGTGCAACTAACAGTGGGTAAAACTGCCTTCCAGTTTATAGCCTGATACAGACCACCCTCCCAAACCCAGGAACCCCACTCGGCCTTCCTGAGAACACTGGAAAATATGAAGGTCTCTCCAAACACCATTATATTGGGCGACTTCAACTACCCAAACATAGACTGGGAGCATTACTCTAGCTCCAACACCCTAGCCCAAAGGTTCCTAGAATTTATAAACTCAAATGCTATGGAACAACTTGTTACCACTCCCACAAGAGGGGAAAACATACTGGACCTGATCATCACCAACATGGGGACTCTATGCTCCAGACTAGAAGTGTATCCCTCACTGGTAAGATCAGACCATAAACTAATTTCACTGGATATTCACATCCCGACTCCACCCCCTGCCCTGAAAACCACAGTGAAAAACTTCTCTAAAGCAAATTTCACACTCCTCAAAACCGAGGTATAATCCTTTAAAGCCCCCGGGCCTGTGGAAAACACGGCCCAGACCGCAGAATCCTTTATAAATGCATTCTATGAACACCTTCAGGAATGCATGGATCATGCAATCCCAAATAAAACCAAGACCCAATCCTCCAAAGGCAGACATCCTTCTGGTGGACCCCAGCCATAAGCAAACTATACAATAGAAGGAGGAAGCTACTACATGATAGAGCAAAATCCCAAAATGGGAAGGCATCTCTGATCAGTATTAGCAACAAACTACGGGCACTCATAAAATCGTCTAAGGCCAGCTTCGAGAGAAAACTTGCACAGGACATTAAGGATAATCACAATTCTTTCTTTAGTTATGTTAGGAACCTGGGTGGGAATCCCAGATATGCTCAGAATTAGTCTAAAATGACAAAAAATACACCTAACCCACAGACATTGCCAACATCCTAGCCGACAGGTTCAGCGCACCCCCCCCCCACCAAAAGGGCAAATATCTATCCCAGCAGAGTGCTGCCCCCCTGACATCTCAGATGCTCAGGTAAGAGCTGCCCTCTCCAAAGCAAAAAACACAGCATCAATGGGACCAGACGGTGTCCCGGGCTGTGTCCTACATGAACTCCAAGAAGAGCTAAACCCAAACATAAAACTACTGTTCAATCTCAGCTTTACTACAGGATATGTACCCAAAGAGTGGCGTACAGCAACAGTGGTCCCTCTCCACAAAGGTGGTGCTTCAACGGATCCTGGAAACTATCGCCCCCATAAGCCTGACTAGCTTGGTCTGCAAAGCTATGGAAAGGATCATCATGGACCTCATAAATAAAGATATTGGGGACCTACAGACACTGGATCCTACCCAGTTCCGCTTTGTTAAAGGCAAAACCTGCCTCTTAAACCTGGTCAATTTCTTTGAAACAGTCTCCAAGGCCATTGACGAGGGGAAGGTGGTCCACACAGCCTACCTGGACTTCGCAAAAGCCTTCAATACAATACCCCACTCGGGCATTATAGATAAGCTCACCAGCTTAAATATAAACCCCTATGTCACTAGATGGGTTGCAAACTGGCTCAAGGACAGAACACACATGGTTAGAATTGCTGGAGCCATGTCAGACTCCAAACCAGTTACAAGTGGCGTCCCACAAGGCTCAGTCCTGGGACCTCTCTTGTTCGGTATATATTTCTCGGAGGTACAGGCCAACACGGAAGGACTGTGGCTGACCAAGTTCGCAGATGACTGCAAACTGGGTGCCATAATCGACTCTCCAGCCTACACAAGCATCCTCCAAAAGGGCCTCAGAAACAGACAACTGGTGCCAGAGCCATGGCCTCAAGCTAAATGCCAAAAAGTGTATAGTCATCCCCTTTGGCAAAAACAAAGTGCCCACAAATTACCACATAGGTGGTAATCCATTAAGTACAGAAGAAATAATTAGGGACCTGGGGACCCAAGTTGATAGCAATCTCTCATTTGACAACCACGTAGCCAAAGTGGTTAGAAAAACATTTTATATAGTCCACCTAATCATGAAGGGATTCACATCTAGATCAGGGGAGGTCATCGTGCCTCTTTACTCATCCCTCATCAGGCCCATAATTGAGTACAATGCCCCTTTTGGGATGTACCTTACCAGACACCTGCAGCAACTGGAAAGACCCCAAAAGTACCTCACCAAGAGGATCAAAGGGCTCAAACAGATGCCATATGCTGCCCAGTTAAAGAAACTCCAGCTCTACTCAGTGGCATACCGCCTGCTCAGAGGCAATCTGTGCCTGATGTATAAAGCCATGTCCAACCCGGAATTGATGGACATGCTGCACCTCAGAAAATCCAAATCCCATCGAGCTACGCACTCGAGAGACTTGAACCTCAACACTGAAATAAATAGGACATGCTGGAGGGACAGATTCATAACCCAGAGGCTCCCTTCACTCTGGAATAAAATCCCAGTCCAGGTTAGGCAGAGTCCCTCATTGACTCTCTTCAAGAGGAATCTTGATGAGTGGATGAGAGATCGTAGGTTTACCCCGGGTATCACTTCTGTGTCACTGTTAGACAGAGGCACAGTATACTAACCTGAAAAAGGGCATAGCAAAATGAATTTAAAATGGGTGGCCAAAGCCAAAACACATTCTGGCTAGGCTTATAAATGCCCTAGGGCAGATAGCCTACTATGAACCTATGTTGTTAACAGTACAGTGTAATGATATCATTGTGGGTATATCCCAGCATGCCTGATGCATTAACAGTGTGATTGTCATTGTAGTTTTTTATACACCACTATTAATTACAAAAGTGTAATGTCTGCACATCTTTGCATTCTGGTGGTAAGGCTGAAAACACAAACCCACCTACATAGGTAGCACAGGGGATAAGAACATGGAAGTAATGAACCGCAAGATGCATGCAGCCCAAACTCTACTCAGCATGGAGAATGTTGATATCTGTGCAGTAATAGAAAACAGGTTCAAGGCTCCCAAGAGCACCCTAGCACCACCAGGTTACACCTCATACCATGCTTGACAGCCCCAAAACACGGAACTAACTATGAAAGGATACCCACATCCCCAGGTTGTTGCCACAGCATGAAGCATCACAGACTATCCACGTGCAACTAACAGTGGGTTAAACTGACTTCCATTTCATAGCCTGCTATAGACCACCCTCCTAAACACAGGTAACCCACTTGGCCTACTTAAGAACACATGAATATATGAAGGTGTCTCCAAACAACATTATATTGGGCAGCTGCATCTACCCTCACATAGACTGTGAGCATTACTGTAGCTCCAACACCCTAGGCGAAAGGTTCCTAGAATCCATACACTCAAATGCTATGGAACAACTTGTTACCACTCCCACAAGAGGAAAACATACTGCATCTGATCATCACCAACATGTGGACTCTATGCTCCAGACCAGAAGTGTATCCCTCACTGGTAAGATGACACAATAGAGTAATCTCACTATATTCACATACCAGCCCCTGCACAGAAAACCACAGTGAAAAAGTTGTGTAATGCAAATTCCATGTATTCACATGAGGCAGGCTTCACACATAGGAATTATTTAAGGTCACAGGTGCATATCTCTATGTGACACACACATACCTCATGTGTGCATTAAAATTACTGCTATAATATATGTCATACAATAATAAAAGCAACACCCACCACACATTGACAAAAACACACATGGCATTTGTAGGGTTCAAACCCCTACCTAACTATGTTATGACACTTGAGAGAGATGCATTAGCAGAGCGCGCTATTTGCATTACTGGGAGGTTTCACTTCTCCTGCTATACTTATAGGGTGCGGACATCATCAGTCTTTCGAAAGAGGAATGTACATCATGTAGTGTGTTCTTCCAGTTGCCAAAAGGGCCATTTCTTTCAAAGAGAATTGCACACACCCTGTCCCCCCCCCCCCACCAAACACACACTGAGCATTCAAACCCCTACCCAACTATGTTATGACACTTGAGAGAGACGCATTAGCAGAGCGAGCTATTCAAATTACTGGGTGTCTTTTCTTCTCCTGCAGTATTTATAGGGTGCTGACATCATTATTTAGAAAGAGCTATGTACATCTATTACTATCCGTCAGTATGGGGGATAGCATATATATGCATTAACAGACGCCTACTTTATTTTATTTATTTTATTTTACATTTGTTAACCGGGCTAGTCTAACTGGATATATTTCCATTTTCAGTAGAGGCCCGGGGAGAAAAGCTCCAGTAGTAGACAAATTGATTATAAAATTTGAAATAAAAATAAAAATACAAGTGATGTAAATCATAGTTGATACATAGTAAATGAAAGTAGTTAAGTAAAGATACTAGAAGAAGTGAATAAAAAAATGGAGATAAAAGATGACATGTACATTAATATAAAAGTTACAAATATTATGTGCTAAATTAATTACACAAAAAAGTGAGAAAGGGTCTGAACAAATAATGAAAATAACGAGTGTTTTGTGATCAACAACAGTATAAAGTCCAGCAGTCTGTTCCATTGTGTTCACCAGTTCATTTCTGCTTCAAAAAGTATGCAAAGTGTTTGCAATATATAGAAAGAGGCACAAATAAAAATTAGCAAAACCAGATGGTTAGTCAGGGTTATAAGTTAGTAAAAACAGGGTTATAAGGTAGAAAAAGCAGTAGGTTAGTCAGGGTTACTGCAGGGGCATAACCAGTGTGTTTTAAGGTGTTTCTTGAGGTTTTGTTTAAAGGGAGGCAAGGAAGTAAGGGATGTAAGATCGTTGGGGAGTAGGTTCCAGTTTTTTCCCACTGCATTAGAAAACAGGGAATCACCAGCTGTGTTGTTAGTCTTGGTTATGCTAGCTAGAAGTTTACTAGAAGAGCGTAGGGAGTTTAGATTTTTATAGGGGATTATGAGATTGGATAGTACAGGAGTGCTATTAGGTTGATAAAATATCTTATGGGCAATGGTTAGTTGGGAGATATTCAGATGGTTTTCAAGTTCAATCTAGCCTAGCTGCATTAGATTTAAACAGTGGTGAGTTCTAAAGGGATTGCCAGTGTCAAATCTGGCGATGCTGTTGTAGGCATGTGCTAGTTTGACAAGATTATTTTTTTTGAGGTTAGTGTATATGGGACAGGATATAGAAGAGTTGAAATTAAATGGGAGTGTGCAGTTTTGGATGTCCTTCAAGGATGCATCTGCAGTCATAACATATGGGTTGTCCTGCCTCAGGCAGCCCTTCGGTCGGCCGGATTCCAAAGTCTGGGTCTGGCCTCGGCTGATGTCGCACTTTCCCCGACGTCAGAGCGTCTGGGTTATAAAAGCATCAGCCGACACCATTTTCCTCAGTCTTTCTTGCCGCGCGGTGCCCGAAGCAGAAGCTGTTCGCAAGTGCCGGTCAGTCAGATCCAGTGAATTCAGCTACCGAAGACTTCTAAAAAAGCTAAGTACCCCGTTGGGGACTCTTTCTTGCCTCAGCCGATGTCAGACAAAGTAAATAATTGTTTAACTTGTGGGAAACAAATACCTCATAAGGATTTCCATTCCTACTGCCTTCCTTGCTTAGGCCCAGACCAAGACGTATCGACCTGTTTAGCCTGTGCTTCCTTCAACCGGCGAACTCTTAGACGTCGGTCGGAGTTTGCAGAGGAATTTTTTTGGAGCCGCTTTTGCTTATAAAATGCCGTCGGAGACTCCGACTTCGCATATGGTCAAAAAACGCAAGGAAAAGGACTGACACTCGCGGCCCGCGGTTTCGGCTGAAACCACAGCTAGGCCTACCGTGAGTGTCTCGGTTTCGGCCGAAACCGAGTCCTCGGAGATTCCTTCTTCCGAAACCATACATCCGACCACCGAGGCCCGGGAGGCCCCGGCTGAGTCGGCTACAGAACTTCCTACCAAAACCAGTGTTCAGGAAATGTCCAACACCATACCTTTGGACATTTCTACTCCTGCACGTGGGGCAGCTAGGTCCCCTGCTTCCATGTCCATTAAGGCTTTTTCAAGGGCTAAAGCTGCCAAACTTTCTAAAACTTTGCCTTCCAAAACTACCTCCCAGAGGCCTTCCTCTAGTTCTCAGATCCTCAGCCTTGCTGAGGACCTTATTTCCTTAATTAGGGGTTCACAACCTCACCCAGACAGGGCCTCTCACCCTCCTCCAGACAAAAGGCCCAGGACTGACCCCTCTGACCCACACTCTTCAGATGATTCCACGGATGGGTCTGAGTTGTCAGACCACCAGGAAGGGGCTTACTCGCCTTATGAGGATTCAGATGCTGAGGAATCTATCCCTTGGCCTCCCTCCTGAAGAGTTTTCCTTTGGTGAGACTCTACACTCCATGAGAGAGCATTTTCAATGGCAAGGTCAGGATTTCTCTGATTCTAGAAAAAAA